>NC_047119.1:72394217-72586113 GCF_902500255.1 Thalassophryne amazonica
GAGAGAGAGAGAGAGAGAGAGAGAAGAGACAGAGATAGAGAGAGAGAGAGATAGAGAAACAGAGAAAGAGAGAGAAACAGAGACAGAGAGAGACAGAGAGAGAGAAAGAGAGAGAGACAGAGAGAGAGACAGAGAGAGAGAAAGACAGAGAAAGACAGAGATAGAGAGACAGAGAGAGAGAGAGACAGAGAGAGAGACAGAGAGAGAGAGAGAGAGACAGAGAGAGAGACAGAGAGAGAGACAGAGAGACAGAGAGAGAGAGAGAGAGAGAGACAGAGAGACAGAGAGAGACAGAGAGAGACAGAGAGAGAGAGACAGAACAACCTGTGTACAGCAGCAGGTTTCCTTCAAAAACGCCATTTGCCTTCAAAATCAGTGAACAGAAGCTCAACAAACACGTCGCTCAGCTAATCACAGTAAACAATATTAAATCACAGAAATCAAGACAAACAGCCATTTTCAAATCAATAATAAATTGAAGAGGAGCGTTTCTTCAGGGCATTAATATGTTTAACTACTCGTTACTGCTGCGCTGGCCTTAGTTTGGCTTTGGAAATGCCAATTAATGTTCCATATGGTGCGCGAGCTCCGCCTGAGAGCGCGTCTTGCATTAGGCCCAGTGATTCACGGCATGTCATGTGATAATACGTTTCCCTCCAGATGTCACAATCGTCTGCATTAGCTGCTCCAATCACAATCTTAATGCACGAGCTGTGGGCGTGTCCATCAGGCAGAGCTGTTTCCTGTGAAAGCCATCTGCCGTCCACACAAAAGGCCATACGTCTGTGGCTGCGCGCACACGTCAGCCTAATGAGCCTCTTTAAGGCTCTTTGAATTTCTAATGAATAACACTGTGCAGCAAAATAAACACATTGCTATTGATCAGGACATAAAGCCTGGAACTAATCTAATAAGTGCTCGCTGGCTTCAGCTGACGTCTCTGCTCGTACACACACGGTGCTGCCGAGCTCCGGCCCTGCAGCGCACCACACACTGCTCAGAACACCGCACACTTCTAAACAAGGATCCCAGCTCCAGGCTTAAGTTGGTGGGTCCATGTGTGTGGGTTTAGTCCTTATCATTAGGGGTGACACTTTGTGCAGCAGAGTTCTGTCGTGCTCATTAAAAGTCTTTTTAAGAACAACAGTAGGACCACAGGAAAACTATGCTGAGAACCAATCCGCTGTATTCTGGGTAATGATCTACAAACACGCGGCCTTTTAATGCACATTTACATTTACACCGAAAATTATAAATTTGTGATTATTCTTCAAAAGGTGTCCAAATTCAACCCCTCATCCCCACCACAGTACCTGGGCAACAGAACTAGAAGGGGGTTTGCCTGTTTCAGCAAACTCTAGTTCAGACATTGTGTGTCCCATGGCTGCCACAGTAGCTATGAAGGCCCAACAGCAAACTGAAATTTCTAATGGGGCTCTGGTGAAAAAAGAAGCCCCCAACGACAGATCAGGTGGAGCAAGTCACAGCTTGGAACCCTATGGCTGTGAAGGCAGATGAAGACTGCAGCAGGTCCTCAGATCCTGATCAACTGGGATTTCCCAGCCATCTGACTATGCTAAGGATCTTTGAAGGACCGTGTGTTTGTAAGCATGTTAAACATGCAAAGACATCTCCAAATGAACCCTGGAAACAGATTTTCTATGTGCATACCCACAGGTCTCTCAGCAATCAGCAAAGAGTTACAGGGAATCTGACTGTGAATCTGTAATCTTTAAGCTTTGACCCAACACGGAAATGGCAGATGTGTGTTTCAGTCATTAGACCCTTGGAAAGAAGCAGGAGGGTATTTGGCAGCTGCATCTGTGACTGAGCAACCCTATTTAATCTTTCTGGATTACCATGTCCAGAGGATCATCAACTCTGCATTAGAAAGACAATAACGCAAGTGACAAAATTTGGTACATGGAACGTGTGAACCTTGACGGACAACAAAAAGTCAGAATGATTGGAAAGGCGAATAACTGTTGTCGCTCACAAACTCCATAAACTTGACCTTAATATGATTGCATTCAGTGACACAAGAAGAACAGGAGAAGGTCAGCTACGAGAGGAACAATGAGACTGCACTTGCTTCTGGAAAAGGTTTCCTGAGGAAAAACATTGAATCCACAGTGTATGTTTTCCCATCAAGATCTCTCTTCTTCCAAAGCTGATTGAACTCTCAGTGAGCATCAGTGAACAACTGATGACACTCCATCTTCAACTTGTAAGTGAACACTATGCCACCATCATCAGTGCTTGCACCTCAACAATTGATGCTTATCATGAAGAGAAAGAAACTTTCTATGCCAAGCTGGTCAGGATTTTATCTGCTATCCCAGCATCTGAAAAGATTATCCTCCTTGCCAACTTCAACACCAGTTCCAGAACAGAACCATCAGGAGAAACAGAGTAGACAAGTCCACCTTCCATGGCAACCTGCTTCTCATGAAGTGCCCCAAACAGGTTCTCGTAATCACCAACACCATCTTCAGGCAAAAGCAAAAGTTCAAAGTCTCCTGGTAACACCCTCACTTGAAGCACTGGCATTTTTCATCATCATCCAAAAGCTCAACCAGAAAGATGTCCTGTTCACCCAGGAAATGACTGGCACAGATGACTGTTGGACCTCATCTGATCTGCTCCAGTGTCCCGCTGAACATCCACCACAAGGGGAGTCCTGAGCACTGCAAAACTGTCAAAAGCTTCAACATCAGCAAGCTTGAAGACCCAGAAACAAAAGTGATGTTTCAAATGTGCCTTCTGAAAGAACTCCCCACAAAGTACTCTTTCCCGGCTCCTAAACTTTGTGAAGAGCCCCAGCCGGCCATAGCAACAGCCTGTCAAGAAACACATGGACACCAGAAGAGGAAGCACCAAGACTGGTTTGACTCAATCAAAAGTGAAAAGCTTTCCTCAGACTCCAAAAAGATCTGACCTCACAATAGAATACATATTGACTCCAGCAAAGCAACTTTGCAGAGCAAAACTTGAAAGCTGTAAAATCAGTGGTGGATCAACAAGGCTGCTGAAATGCAGAAAACATCCTTCCAGAAACCCAGAGTGTCTTCAAACCATGTAGACGCACAACAGACATGATGTTTATTGCTCACCAACAGCAACTCAAGTGTCAAGAGCAAAACCAGCCACTCTAACTCACCTACATTGGGCCTTCAACGGCATGTCACAGTCACTTCTGTGGAAGATTCTGAGCAAAATGGGATATCCGGAGAATTTCAGCAAGATCCTGAGGCTTCTCTCTCTCAGTTTTGTTTTATTTTGTTGCAAAATTCTTTCCTTGAACTGAATGAACTTGAACTTGAACTTCTCCATGATGACATGTCCACCATGGTTTTGGTGAAAGGTACAAAAACTGAAGCCTTCAATGTTCAATCAGGAATAAAGCACAGCTGGGTCATCGTCTCTACACTCTTCATCATCTTTGTGGGCACAGTCCTCCATCTGATCAAAAACAAGGTGCCACCATTAATTCACATTGTGTACAGAACTGATAGAGAGTTCTTCAGCCTGAGCTGACTGAGAGCCAGGAGCACGACCACTTTGCTCCCGGACTTCCCAGTACACCAACTACAACAGTGTGCCATCCCTTACTTTCGAAGGTCATAAGAAAATACTTGATACCTTTGATGAAGCTGACACCAAGCTTGGTATTCACATCAACTTAAAGAAGTCAGCGATCCTATATCAGCCTCCACCCAACATGGTCAACCCAATGTTTCCTGCTTGTGTGACTGGATGGAACAGGTCCTGGAGACTGTAACCCAATTTTCCAAACCTGGGCAGCCATGTGTCATCAAACACCGACATAAATAACAAGATCCAACACTGACTCAAGTGTGCAGGAACTGAGACATTCGAAAGATGAAAAATGACACAATAAAAATCCTCATCTACAAAGCCATCATCATGCCAACCCTGCTGTATGGGGGTGAGACCTGGACCACCTGCCGCCACAAATTGAAGACCCTTCAGTGATTTTGCCAGTGTTGCCTGAGGACCACCCTCTGCATCAGGTGGGAAGACTACCATATCAACATCACTGTTCCCACAGCAGCGAAACAATTCGATGCTGGACATATGTGCATAAATCAAGGAAAAAATGGAAGCACAAAATAATGTGACAGCACAGACTGAGAACATTATAGGATCAATGAATGTACTGTTTAAATGTCACACATTCATGCTACTGGTCACGAATCTGTTCTCACTGTAAACTCCCCCCAACCACCCCCTGCAGTTTGTAATATGTAATTCCTGTTATAAAGAGCAGACAATACAAGTATCATCCTCCTGTTCCTCTGTTCATGACAATAATGGACTGACATTATTGGAAGTCCCCAAAACCAGTTTTATTTGTTATTATCTATCGTCCACCTGGTCATTACTGTGAGTTTCTCTGTGAATTTTCAGACCTTTTGTCTGACTTAGTGCTTAGCTCAGATAAGATAATTATAGTGGGCGATTTTAACATCCACACAGATGCTGAGAATGACAGCCTCAACACTGCATTTAATCTATTATTAGACTCTATTGGCTTTGCTCAAAAAGTAAATGAGTCCACCCACCACTTTAATCATATCTTAGATCCTGTTCTGACTTATGGTATGGAAATAGAAGACTTTACAGTATTCCCTGAAAACTCCCTTCTGTCTGATCATTTCTTAATAACATTTACATTTACCCTGATGGACTACCCAGCAGTGGGGAATAAGTTTCATTACACTAGAAGTCTTTCAGAAAGCGCTGTAACTAGGTTTAAGGATATGATTCCTTCTTTATGTTCTCTAATGCCATATACCAACACAGTGCAGAGTAGCTACCTAAACTCTGTAAGTGAGATAGAGTATCTCATCAATAGTTTTACATCCTCATTGAAGACAACTTTGGATGCTGTAGCTCCTCTAAAAAAGAGAGCTTTAAATCAGAAGTGCCTGACTCCGTGGTATAACTCACAAACTCGTAGCTTAAAGCAGATAACCCGTAAGTTGGAGAGGAAATGGCGTCTCACTAATTTAGAAGATCTTCACTTAGCCTGGAAAAAGAGTCTGTTCCTCTATAAAAAAGCCCTCCATAAAGCTAGGACATCTTTCTACTCATCACTAATTGAAGAAAATAAGAACAACCCCAGGTTTCTTTTCAGCACTGTAGCCAGGCTGACAAAGAGTCAGAGCTCTATTGAGCTGAGTATTCCATTAACTTTAACTAGTAATGACTTCATGACTTTCTTTGCTAACAAAATTTTAACTATTAGAGAAAAAATTACTCATAACCATCCCAAAGACGTATCGTTATCTTTGGCTGCTTTCAGTGATGCCGGTATTTGGTTAGACTCTTTCTCTCCGATTGTTCTGTCTGAGTTATTTTCATTAGTTACTTCATCCAAACCATCAACATGTTTATTAGACCCCATTCCTACCAGGCTGCTCAAGGAAGCCCTACCATTATTTAATGCTTCGATCTTAAATATGATCAATCTATCTTTGTTAGTTGGCTATGTACCACAGGCTTTTAAGGTGGCAGTAATTAAACCATTACTTAAAAAGCCATCACTTGACCCAGCTATCTTAGCTAATTATAGGCCAATCTCCAACCTTCCTTTTCTCTCAAAAATTCTTGAAAGGGTAGTTGTAAAACAGCTAACTGATCATCTGCAGAGGAATGGTCTATTTGAAGAGTTTCAGTCAGGTTTTAGAATTCATCATAGTACAGAAACAGCATTAGTGAAGGTTACAAATGATCTTCTTATGGCCTCGGACAGTGGACTCATCTCTGTGCTTGTTCTGTTAGACCTCAGTGCTGCTTTTGATACTGTTGACCATAAAATTTTATTACAGAGATTAGAGCATGCCATAGGTATTAAAGGCACTGCGCTGCGGTGGTTTGAATCATATTTGTCTAATAGATTACAATTTGTTCATGTAAATGGGGAATCTTCTTCACAGACTAAAGTTAATTATGGAGTTCCACAAGGTTCTGTGCTAGGACCAATTTTATTCACTTTATACATGCTTCCCTTAGGCAGTATTATTAGACGGTATTGCTTAAATTTTCATTGTTACGCAGATGATACCCAGCTTTATCTATCCATGAAGCCAGAGGACACACACCAATTAGCTAAACTGCAGGATTGTCTTACAGACATAAAGACATGGATGACCTCTAATTTCCTGCTTTTAAACTCAGATAAAACTGAAGTTATTGTACTTGGCCCCACAAATCTTAGAAACATGGTGTCTAACCAGATCCTTACTCTGGATGGCATTACCCTGACCTCTAGTAATACGGTGAGAAATCTTGGAGTAATTTTTGATCAGGATATGTCATTCAAAGCGCATATTAAACAAATATGTAGGACTGCTTTTTTGCATTTACGCAATATCTCTAAAATCAGAAAGGTCTTGTCTCAGAGTGATGCTGAAAAACTAATTCATGCATTTATTTCCTCTAGGCTGGACTATTGTAATTCATTATTATCAGGTTGTCCTAAAAGTTCCCTAAAAAGCCTTCAGTTAATTCAAAATGCTGCAGCTAGAGTACTGACGGGGACTAGAAGGAGAGAGCATATCTCACCCATATTGGCCTCTCTTCATTGGCTTCCTGTTAATTCTAGAATAGAATTTAAAATTCTTCTTCTTACTTATAAGGTTTTGAATAATCAGGTCCCATCTTATCTTAGGGACCTCGTAGTACCATATCACCCTAATAGAGCGCTTCGCTCTCAGACTGCAGGCTTACTTGTAGTTCCTAGGGTTTGTAAGAGTAGAATGGGAGGCAGAGCCTTCAGCTTTCAGGCTCCTCTCCTGTGGAACCAGCTCCCAATTCAGATCAGGGAGACAGACACCCTCTCTACTTTTAAGATTAGGCTTAAAACTTTCCTTTTTGCTAAAGCTTATAGTTAGGGCTGGATCAGGTGACCCTGAACCATCCCTTAGTTATGCTGCTATAGACGTAGACTGCTGGGGGGTTCCCATGATGCACTGAGTGTTTCTTTCTCTTTTTGCTCTGTATGCACCACTCTGCATTTAATCATTAGTGATCGATCTCTGCTCCCCTCCACAGCATGTCTTTTTCCTGGTTCTCTCCCTCAGCCCCAACCAGTCCCAGCAGAAGACTGCCCCTCCCTGAACCTGGTTCTGCTGGAGGTTTCTTCCTGTTAAAAGGGAGTTTTTCCTTCCCACTGTAGCCAAGTGCTTGCTCACAGGGGGTCGTTTTGACCGTTGGGGTTTTACATAATTATTGTATGGCCTTGCCTTACAATATAAAGCGCCTTGGGGCAACTGTTTGTTGTGATTTAGCGCTATATAAAAAAATTGATTGAATTGATTGATTGACATGAATGAAGCCATGCACTCATATCATGTCCACATCAGCCGGAGCCACATGTCCAGTGAGCGGCGCTGAAGTACATGGTGTTGTGTGGACCATAGCTCATGTGGTAGACGTGACATTCATATCTTTCTGTTGCAAAGGCAATATGTGTTTTTATGTATTTCCAGGTGAGGACACCATACTCATGCACACGCCTCATGGTGAAGTGTTGTCAGGTGATATCCTTCATGGCACGATATGTGTTCTCCAGCTGTGACTTGTGAGTCCACAGATCTCAACAGCTGCTGTAGCTGTGGACATGCCCACCTCTGCCGACCAACTCAGCTCAAAGGAAGAAGTCTCACTCTGTTCCTTTGTTCTGTGATTATTTATTTTATGTATTTGTTATGTAATTATGTATGTAGTCAAACATTGCTTGCCGGTCCCCATGTGATCTTGTCTGTACGTAATTATCAGCATGCCACGAGAGCCCACACATGTGCGGGCTCTCATGGCTGTTTCCTAGTAAAATGAATTTAAAAGGGTAAAAAGCATAGTAAAATACTACGCCAGTATGCTAGCCATATGAAAGGGAAAATAAATGCGTCTTATGTCTGGATTTGAAAGTCTCTACAGAATCTGACTGTTTTATTGATGCAGGGAGATCATTCCACAGAACAGGGGCACAATAAGAGAAAGCTCTGTGACCCCCAGACTTTTTATTCATCCTAGGGACACAAAGTAGTCCTGCACCCTGAGAATGCAGAGCCCAGGCCGGTACGTAGGGTTTAATTAGATCGGTTTAGTAGGGAGGTGCAAGTCCGTGAACAGTTTTATAGTTTAGTAGCAGAACTTTAAAATCTGATCTCACAGGGACAGGAAGCCAGTGAAGAGATGCCAAAATGGGTGTAATGTGGTCAAATGTTCTGCTTCCTGTCAAAGGTCTGGCAGCAACATTTTGAACCAATTGGAGACCCGTAATGCTGGACTACATTAAACCAGAAAATAGAATATTGCAGTAGCCCAGTCTAGAAGAGACACATAACACACACATAACAAACACATGAATCAGGGTCTCAGCATAAGCCATAGACAGGATCGGTCGAATTTCACTATATTTCACAGATGGAAGAAAGTAGTCCTTGTAATATCTCCAATGTGGAGGTCGAGGACAATGTAGGATCCAAAATTACCCCAAGGTTCCTCGCTTTGTCATTGTGATGTATGACAAACAAGCCTAGGCTAAGCATTAACTGGTGAAATTGATGTCTCACTGGACCAAGAACCGTCATTTCAGTCTTGTCAGAGTTTAAAAGTAGGAAGTTGCTAGACATCCAACTTCTCACTGACGGAAGGCAATCTTCTAAGGATTTTATGTGGATGAGATTAACAGCAGTTGTCGGCATGTATAACTGAGTATCATCAGCATATCAGTGAAAGGTAACCCCAAAACGCTGCAATATGTGCCCAAGGGGTGCTATAACTGAGTATCATCAGCATAGCACGTTTTGAGCACTGAGTTTAAACTATCCACAAGACTGTCTACTGATTGGGCCTTTTCCAAATGTGAACCTAAGATATCAGGCAGTCTATCTTTAAGTTCAGTCATAGTTGAGGAGTTGATGCATTGCCGCAGTGATAAATAAGCTTGTTGTTCCACTAAACACGGCACCAAAACTGTGAACCTATTTAGCGAGTGATCAGAGACCACCGATGCAAGAGGCATGATGTCAATATTTGTGACAGCAATACCATGTGCTAGAACCAAATTCAGGGTATTTCCACTAATGTGCGTCAAATCCTGAATGCATTGCTGAAATACATCCACACTTTCCACAAATTATTTGCAGACGGGCTCAGAAGGCTTATTTATATGAATGTTGAACTCACCAATAATCAGAATGTTATCTGGACTAGTCGGCAAGTTAGAGATTAACTCACCAAAGTCATCTAAGAATTCAGAGAGATGTCCAGCACCATCTCCACCTTTGATGGGAGGAGCACAGCGCTGTCTTTTGTGACTCTGTGCCCTAGAAAGTCAATGATGGTGAGTCCAAATTGGCACTTTGCGGGGATAAATATCAGGCCCACAAAGTACCCGTAGTATCCGTATAAAGTACCCGTAGGTGGGACAAGTGCTGCGATTGGGAGGAGCTGGCCACCAGGATGTAGTCCGGGCAGCGTTTTGAAGTCCGAAAGGCATCCTCAGGAACTCAAACAGTCCAAATGGCATGATCACCCTCGTTTTGGGTATGTCTCGTGGGTGATATCCATGCTGTGGAATTCCATTTTCGCAATACTGAGCTTGGAGGGGTCGAGGCGTCTTGCACGTGCATACACTGGCAGGTCCGTGGTGGCGATGTGGTGCTCCGCTCCATGCTTGGCAGCGGGGCTGGAGAAAGTGGGTTGCGTGAGAGTAGGGAATTTGCCAAGCAGGCAGTGGAAAATGTTCACCTGCAACCACATGCTAGACAACCTGATGGAGCCCACGCTGCTGAGGGTGCAGCTGTAAGAAGAAAAGATGGTGGCGTTGATCAGATGGTGGTTTTTGACGTTCACCAGCACTCTGAAAGTCTGCACTCAGGAGGGGAACAGTGACCTTGGATGTGATGAAGTCTCAGTTAAAAGTCTGTTTTCCAAAACACAAGTTGACCTGCTGGGTGCCGTATATGCATATAGAAGTGCCGCTGGCAGCTGTGATGGGAGGGCCCACTCCATGTGCCAAGACATTGAGGTTGGATACAGGCAGGATGCTCCATTACGCTCCGGTGTCACACGGAGACTGTCGACCCGAGATGCTGTCTTGGATGAACAGCAGCCTGTTGGTGTGGCCAGCGCTCAAGGCTACTAAAGGAGCAGTGGCCCTGCCATTTCCCTTATGCTGAAAGGTGCATGGTGAATGGCAGCATTTGGCTTTGGTTCCAAACATTGTGTGGTAGAAACAGAAGCCGGTTTGTGAGCTCTGCCCTGGAGGGAGAGGTGTAGCTGCCATTCTTTCTCCAGGGGAGGTGCTGGTGTGTGTTGTGGAGCCACTGGCACTGCGTGTGCTGGAGCTGCTGTCATGCTGTGGTGCTGGCCGGCTAAGAAGAATTTGTCGCCTCGTCCACCAGCGCACGGCAGCTCATGATCATGGTGTTAGCCAGTGCTGCGGGCACCTGAGGAGGAAGTTGGTGCAAGAACAAGAAGTATGGCCGGTGTCCTTCCAGGAGCTGCAGCATTCTGTCCATAAGCTTTGAAGGTTTGCTGTCCCCCAGTTCATGCAGGGAGAAGAGCCTACTGGCCCTTTCAGCATCTGACAGTTCAAAAGTTTTGAGGAGATGATGCTTGATGGCTGTGTGTTTGTTCGCAGCTGGGGGGCTTTGTAGGAGCGCAAATAGCCTCATTGCTGTGTAGTTGCTGAGGGCTGAGATGACATAATAACATTTTGTGTTGTCTGCTGTGATCTCTCTCAGAGCGAACTGCGCCTCGGTTTGTGCAAACCAGGCGGCAGTGGAGGACTCCCAGAACTCTGGGAGCTTCAGTGACACTGCATTCATGTTCTCTGTCATGCTGATGCCGGAGAGTCTTTCAAAAATGCTGAAAAACAGACACTGGGGTCACCAGTGTAGAAGCCTCGGTCCCGTTGAATAATAAGCCAAGAATAATGAGCCACGCATGGGTGTGTCAGTAATTATTTGAAGAATGATCCACATTTTCATCTATTACATATCCATTATGAAGAAGCCTCTATGTGCCTCTCTGTACCTCACATGTGCCAGCAGTATCAGCCTGTAGTGAGCCACCACCAACCTGTCATTTGAGCCCTGTCCAGCCTCAAATGGCTCGAGTCGCCGTGTATAATCCACTTCAAGCCACATATGAGCCATGTAGCACCATGCTAACGTGCAATGGTGCACGTTTGGTACGGGTTTGGATTGGTTCACCGTCACATGGTTTTCCAATATCCCCTTGTAGGGCAGAGTGCTCCAAAGAGTATCAGTAGAAGAGATGCTTTACTACTTGGCCCATGAATGTTGTTGAATAGACCTCTGGCTCCGACAACTGATGCGTAAAGCACCGTTTACGCATATGACTGGAAGTGATCAGAGTAGGAGGGCCTCAAAGTGTGAGGAGAGGCTGTATTCAGTGCAGGAACACACTCCAAAAAGAACAGTCAACTCCATGGAAGTGCAAAGTTTGTGATGTGGTGTGTGTGTAATAGCAGACAGAAATTGCTTTGAGATGTGGGATGAAGACCAACAAAATGCATAGACCATTTTGGATATATTGTTCAAAATGTGCATTTGTGTTTATTGTTAGAACCTTTATTTTGTACATAATGAAGAAATAATTGGAGGTCGACCGCTCTCCAAGGAGCACACTGGAGTTGAAGTCAGTTTTCCACCTGAGGAAAGTTCACCCAAGACACCGGAAAGCCTGGAGGTAATGCTGCATTTACACATAAGCAAGACGTGTTACGAATATCATATTTGCGTCATTCTTGGCACATTCCTGACATTCTTAATGTGACTTAATGCATCTGAATTGGTTTCTTAATAGTGCATGTTGGTGCGTGATATTCGTGATTTTTGTGGAGCATATTTTTGGCTGTTAAAAAATCTTCCACCAATATCACGCACCACCCTCATTTCACCTCATGTCATGGAGGTCGGAACTGAGTGTGTTGATCCGTCTTGATTAGTGGTGATCCTTAATAGAGCGTGACAGCGTTCTTCTCTGACGTGTGCACAGTTAAACCCTGCTGCACTGCATTCAGTTTCATTGCTGCAGTCTGCTGAAGGAGGACAGTGATGCCAAGTCAACTAAAATTCTCATTCCAATGCTCCTCAGTGTGCTCCTGCAGATGTTCCACCTGCTGCTGCGCCTGATGTTTGGGAAAATGAGCGAGATGAGAGCCGCATGAAGCCACACATCTGGCTCTCTGCGTCTCCTCTTCCTCTCTGTGCCACTCCATGGCACAGAGCCCAACTAAGCATGTAGTCACAAAGTTCTTCTGGTGTGGAGCAAACTGGAGCGATCTGAATTGTTCAGCAGCTGATGGATGAATATGGGTGTGTGTGTGGAGACAATTTGCCCGATTCCAACGTGACAGAATTTAAGGATGCACTGCCGCAACAACACGGAAACTTATTCTTGACTGTGTGTAATGGTTCCTGATAATTCTCTGCCAACATGTGCTGTTAATCATAATGTGTGGTAACAGGTTGCAGCAGTTCCTGAGGACACCTGACGCCTCTGCCTCAAATCATCACATTCGTGATCAGCGGCCAAGAATGTGTACTTCATGGCATTCGCGACGTGCCGTCGTTATGTGTAAACGCACCTTAAGTCCTGATAAAATCATGCAAACGCAACATTCCTCTTTTTTGCAAGATGTATTTTTATATATACACATTATTCAAATGTGTGGCTTTAGTTCAAGTTAATGTTGGGGATTCATGTTAAGTTATCCCAGGAGTTTATTCTCAGAGTAAAGTGCATGAACACAGTCTGTCATTGAGTTAACCGACACTCTTTATCCTCGTTCACTTTAGTGCATCATGTTAATTTCTGCTCTCATATATACAGATGATGATGATGATGTAAACAGCACGTCGGAGGAGATTGATGACAGCAGATCAACACAACCTGAAGACCACACAGAGGAGGATCCAGACAAAAAAGTGAGTTTTTTTAAAGAGTAATATGCTGCAAAATAAAACCACAGTGAGTTCTTGAAATTTCCTGTAGAACTTGTTGAAAAAAATAATGTTCAAGTCTTTGCATATTAATTTATTTATTTGGAGTGCTTTATTTTTTAGAAATGGTAATATTACAAAGTTCCAGCAGAATATGACAGTTAATATCCTTTAAACAGTTGAGACACAAACATATTTTCATTTCAATTTTGTTTTCCTGTTTTTAGCTTTGTGAAGTCAAAAGCCGTGTGGATGAGTTACAACATATTTGAATGTAGAAGCAGGATGATTCTTTGGTAGAATACATGACTGAGAGATCCACAAAGAGAAAAACATAAACCCTCTTTTTCTTTGCTAACTGAAATTATACATTCTTTCTAGATCGAAAGCCATCATCTGGTGATGCCAAGCTCCTGGGTGAATGGTCAGCCCAGCAGAGATCTTTCCTGGACAACATGCAACAGCAGCATGAGAGGAATCTGGAAAGAGAAGAGAGGCTTCTTTCCAGGTTTATGGAAGAAAATACCCGCTCAACTGAAAGCATTATAGAGCAACTGTTTGATGGTCTTCAGGCTCTCCTTTCTCAGTCCTACTCATCAGCTCCACATTTACATGAACAAAGTTAGTCTGGGACCTCGCTGAGACAAGCATGGAAACAGCCCAAAATGACCACTCGTCCCGAGTGTTACTTCAAATACAGCTGGATTTTCTAAACTGCAGCAGCTATAGGTTTTCCAAGGTACTCAATATGCTCAGAATGACCAGTACATGTTTAGAAGGGTCATAGAAGAGTGTAAAATTTCTCATTTTTATATTTTAAGAAAAAAACATTAGGTCAAACGACCTACATACAGTCTGGAATCGCCACATATTTAGTATCTTAAACTTTCTGTTGTGGATGTTCCCTGATTTAAAACATTTAAGACCTCTAGATACTGCTGTTTGCCAAAGATACAAGGTTTGTTTTGTATTTTCCACTTTAAATGCATATTCTATTGATAACAGTAGGACTGAAAATAAAAATTTCATATTTGGAAAATGTTCATTTTCTTTGGATGTGTGGTGATACGTTGACCCACTTATTTTAGCCATTTTCTCTTAAAATATCAAAATAGAAATTTTACAGTTTTCTTTGATGCTCCCAAACATGTACTGGTCATTTTCAACATGTTCAACACCTTGGAAAATCTGGAGCTGCTGCTGTTTAGAAAATACATCTGTATTTGAATTAACACTTGGAATGAAAAAGGGGCGTGGTCACTTTGGGCTGTTTGTCCTGGATAGAGATTTTGGCACATATCTCAAGTTGTTCATTGGGGTCACATTAGTCTGGAACAGGTGAGTTAACCTCTCCTAAATGATGTGCACGCATGTCTCACCTAGGTCCTCTACTAAGTCCACTGTTTCATCACCAATCACAGTGAACCACCTGACCACCTGACCCAAGTTCCCACCTGCCACTTTGGCACACGCAGAATAATCAAAATAACAGACTACAGCCCACACAACATGTAGAAACTGAATATAAGAAACTGGTCCTGATGTTTAGATTCTTCCAATTTTTCCTGTCAGGATGTTATTTTGCTGACAAAGAGCCGCCTTTAGGGTTTTATGATCTGACATCACAGTAATGCCAGTTTAAGAACTAATGCCGAGCTCTGATGGAAGTGAATAAAAGTTTTTAGCACTATATTTTATTTTTAACCAGATTGTTGTGGTGCTGCCAGGTTTTTATTTTATATATGTGTATGGAAGAAAGTTATATTCACTTTAGTAAAAAAAGAGAAAATGTGTTTGTCAGATTTTATAATTTTTATTTTGTTAATGGAGATGATCATTTCGGAGAGGGAAGTTATTGAACATGTACTCCTTCAATGCCGTCGTTGTCCTGCTCCCACTGGAATGGCTCTCCATCCAGACTTGTGGTCCAGCCTGAGGAAAGATGCCATCAAAGTGACCAGCATTCTCCATCCAGTTGTTGCTTGCCTTGTTCCTCTCATTTTGACAGAAATTAGGAAGTGCACAGCAGGTTACTATCACAGCTGGTGTAAAGGTGAAGTGAGAATCTCTTGTCTTCAGTATCACCCTCCACCTCGACTTCAAAATCCCTAAAGTGTTTTCTGCTGTTACAGAGTGAGCTGAGGTTCACATCAGCAGATTTCTCCTCTGGGTTCAGACGTGTAGAATTTATGAAGCCTTTCAGCAACCAGTCAAGGAGTGGATCTGCAGGGTCACCAATGATTTGTAGCCGTACGTCTTCGCCCTCAGTGTTTTTCACATCCTAAAACAGAAAATGGTTATGTATTTTAAAATTCTGATGTTTAATGAGTCATTATATCCTTAAGAATAAATCAGGAAAAAAAACACAGGGTGTAGTGGATATGACTTTTCTTTCTCTTAAAAGTTTGAAAGGTGCCTTTGGCAGGAGATGAGCTCTGAAAAAGGTCTGAATGGCACAAAACATTGGCATTGTGGGCGTTTCCAGACATTTTGCAACTGATGCTCCAAAATCTCAAAGCAAACAACTTGTTTTAGTTGAGTAAAGTAAGTAGGAAAAGTAAAAAGGCCTCACACACAAGGTTTGTTTCATTTATTCATGAAACTGCTTTATTGTCATATTTTGAAATAGTTCATTGTTTCAAATAAATTTAGTGAGATTTCATAGTGGGTTCTACCAAAAACCCACAGAAAAAATTAGCAGAAGTCATAAAAGTGGTAGCTGTGATGTTATTGATTGTGGGTCAATGAAAACGACAGATGTTCAGAAATAACCCACCTGCATGTGTCTGTGAGTCCTGTCAGTTATTTGAGGAATATGATGTTTCCTCAGAGCTCCGTCTGATCTCCAAGGCTTCTTTTTCATTTGGCTCATAAATCAGCTGTTTAATCCGTCGTCTGTGCCACATCACGTAAACACATTCCGCTGCGCTCGTCTCTTTCTGAACAAGTCCTGAAGAAGAAGCATGTTCCTCTGACGCTGCAGTTTCAAAACAAACATGCAAAGAATAACAGTAATCTCGATTACTCCAGAAAACAAATCCATTGTTTATACAGGCAGCTTCCGGGTACAACTTATTTGCGTATGTCACAAACGGCAGACGTCCCAACGCAAAGCATTATGGTATTGCTCGGCTGACTGAATCGGATCGTAATCACAGTGTGCATGTAAACATGCACAGCGAGCGGATCACTTTATGACACATTCATGTAAACAGGACAATCTGATGGCTAATGTCGACTCACACTTAACATTTCCTGTTTTAGTGTCGATTGTACACTGAATTCCCACAAGATCTCCTCTATTCACATGAGATCTCCTCTTTAAATTTTCTTTTCTTTAGTTTTTTTAAATTGACTCTCATCGTCACTCATCTTCAACCACTTTTCCAGGTTTGGGTCATGGGGGCAACAGCTCCAGCAGGGGACCCCAGACTTCCCTTTCCCATGCCACATTGACCACCTATGACTGGGGGGATCCCGAGGTGTTCCCAGGCCAGTGTGGAGATATAATCTCTCTACCTAGTCCTGGGTCTTCCCTGGGGTCTCCTCCCAGATGGACATGCTTGGAACACCTCCCTAGGGAGGCACCCAGGAGGCATCCTTACCATATACCTGAACCACCTCAGCTGGCTCCTTTCAATGCGAAGGAACAGCGGCTCTGCTCCGAGTTCCTTATGGATGACCAAACTTCTCACCCTATCTCTAAGGGTGAGAAGTTCCAGCCACCCTCCTGAGGAAGCCCATTTCGGCCACTTGTACCCGCAATCTAGTTCTTTTGGTCCTGACCCAGGACTCATGACCATAGGTGAGAATAGGAATGAAGACTGACCAGTAGATCGAGAGCTTCACCTTTTGGGTCAGCTCCCTTTTTGTCACAACAGTACGGTAGAGTGAATGCAATACTGCCCCTGCTGTGCTGATTCTCTGGCCAAGCTCACGCTCCATCATCCCCTCACTCATGAACAATACCCGGAGGTACTTGAACTCCTTCACTTGGGGCAAGGCTGTATTCCCTACCTGGAGTAGGCAATCCATCGGTTTCCTGCTGAGAACCATGGCCTCAGATTTAGAGGTGCTGATCCTCATCCCAGCCGCTTCACACTCAGCTGTGAACCGATCCAGTGAGTGTTGGAGGTCACCGGCCGATGAAGCCAACAGGATTAAATTGAGACAAATAAAAAGTTACACAAAAACCTTACAGCGTGCAAAAACAACATAAAGAAAAACAGGTTAATATCCTCTGCTGTAGCTCCAGGAAGTGTTCAACATTTGGCATTTCCTGTCTCACTGTGGTTTCAGTGTGAAATTGCCACTGAATTCCAGCAAGATTATCAATTGTCAATGTAGGAAGTGTTCAACATTTGATATTTCCTGTTTCACTGTGAACTCAAATTTGGAACTTCCTGTTTGAGACACATTGTGCAGTGCTTTGCTTGTATTATTTCATATATTCAAAAAAACAAAAAGCTCAGAAAGGACTGACACAGTCAGTCCTGTGCAGCTAGCAGTCATGACGGCAAATACACTACCTGTCACTCAAAGTGAACATGCCTGTAATTATGTATACATTATGAATTAAATTGTATTAAACTGAGGAGTTATTAAAAAAATGAAACCCTGTATGTCACATTACAGGGGTTTCCCCAGTCCACACCACGCTTGCCTGCTCTCAGTTGCCGGGGGACGTACCAACATGAAGGCGGATACAAATGATCTGCGGTGCAGCATCCATCCGGGGCCATTGGAGTAATCCACCGCATTCGGGCCTCAGTTGGTCGCTGACTTAACAAGGAGGAAAAAGTAACCAGATGACAATATTCACGAGATTTCAGGTAGGCTCTTACACGAACAAGGACACCACCTCTTTTCCTTTCTCCTGGAGGGTCTTTTCCAGTGATAAACCCAGGGAAGCCTGCGCAGGTACACCACAATAGATGCGAGGGGAGGAGAAGGATAGTCTGTAAATTCATGTTGGCGCAAGCCGTGATTCGAGACTGCCTCATATGATGCTCGAATATTTAGAGGTGATTGGCGATCATATACAATTACAGCTGTAGCATTCTGGAACCAAACATATAATAAAACAACAAACAATAATCCAAAGGCAGAGAGACGGTTCGCTGTGCGCACTGCTGGTGCCATCTTCTTTCCTACAGCAATCAACAATTGACTTTGACATTTTTGGTTATGCTCCTCTGTTCTCATGTTTATGGAGCGGGCAGAGATCTGTCAAAGATGCCGCACCAAACCTGAAAAGGTTTTCATGTTGATCTGTGGGTTCTCTGTTAAAATTGCCATGCCAGAGCTTGAGATGGTTTACATGTCAGCATCTTCTGGAATTAATGATTGCCATCTGTTTAATGTTGAGCTGCCAGCTCCTTTCATTTTTCGGGCCCCTTTGTTGTATGGCTGGAGGGGCCTGGCTGCCTTTTGTTTCTGTCTTTTGTTTTTCCTTCCAGGTGGCTTGCATTTGGGACTGAGTGGCTGTGTTGCTGAGATTATCAGGACCTCACCCTGATCACCTGCGGCTCGTCAGGACTCACAGCTGTGGTGCATCTATATGGATTGGAACATGGTGGCATTTAAGACTGGAGTATACAGTGTGTATTTGCCAGAGACTCGACCTTGTGACCAGACGGGTGAGATCGTCGTCTCGGGAGCCATCTCATCATCAGTGGATGCAGAGAACGTCCAGGTTTGATGCACGGTCTGTGAAGAGGAGGGGGGTGAGGTCTCACGCTCGTCAGCACACTTCCTGAGGTACGTAGATTTTGTGACTAACATTTATACAGTCAGTAAATGTGGTGTCCCTCACACCTTATTATATTGAGCTGTACGTTAGTCATGTATCGGCTTCCACTGCAGTGGAGTTTTGTGAACTGGATGTTCCATGCCTGCAGGTTGGGAAGCTGATTAGTAATTAAGCCAGGAAGTGTTTGCTGTTTATGTACACCTTTGAGTGGTCTCTCTGTGTGTAGAGTGTGGACTCACATAATGGTTCCTTCTTTCACAGACTCGGTTTGTTGTGGCCACCTGGGGGTGTCGGCGGGGTCCTTGGGTCCGAACGGCTTCTGGCTCCGGACCGTTAGCGCTGCTGGGAGCGCACCGTATCACCACCATGCCAGACCGCACACTCTTTTGTGGTTTTGTATCACTGTTATGTATTAAATTCAGTTAGCCTTTGTACCGTGCTCTGCTTATTTCATACTGGGTCCTTCAAACGCTGGTCGGTTCTCCGAGCTGCGTCCGACACATAACACCCTTTCTGAGAAAGTTTGTCATTTTGTGAGATTAAATTCCACTCATGTTGTTGCTGAGACCTTTTGTAAGTTCACAAATTGCATTTCCTGTTCTGCTCAGGTTCTGAATTTATTTGGAGAAATAAGTTATTTTCTGTGTTTATTGATTGAAAAGATTTTCAAGAGTTGCTCATTTTCTGGTGAGATTCCTTTTCTGTAGCTGTCTTTTTCATCTTACGTTTGGATGCGAGACTTTTTAGGATTTTGTTTTGGGCACCTGTGGGCCTCACTTAAACTCCTTTTTGCTGCACACCTTAACGTTCTAGTTAAATTGTTATGGCCTAATCAGAGTACATTTCATTACTGGTTAGAGCAGTTGGTTGAATGGATTTGGGGTTTGGACATGGATTATGTTTTTCCAGCTCATTGGTTTTTGGAAACTGATTAGGTTTGCGCTAGTCATTGGTCTTATGTGATATTCGGGGTTCTGCTAACTTATCCATTTTTATGGCTTCCCTATTTGGTGAACACCTCCTTTAAGTGTTTGAGTCTCTCCCTATGGGGGTCCCGGTGTTTCCGCTCTAAGTCTGTTTCTCAAGGTTCCTCCGTGGTCAGTGTCCCCAAGGGTCAGTCCCCAGATTCACTGATGGTCTGTGATAAGCCTCATGGTCACCCTCCTGACCTAGCTGCAAGCCTGCACCAGGTTCCATTCAGGGTTCGTCCTCCTGTTACTCCTTGGCGTCCTGTTCTCCACCCATGGCTCTTTGTTCCTAGGTTCGGTCTCGGGGTCAGTCACCATGGGGTCTTGGCCATATAAACATTTGTTGCGGTCCTCAGGGTCTCTGTGTTTCCTCATCTTGTTTTTGCCCCCACGCCCACCCTGTGTCAGTGTGTCCTTTGTGCGGCCACCGGGGGACGGCCGCGTGAGGACAGGGTACTGTCACAATTTCGGCCGGATCTGGGCTTTGATTTGGCTTTCCCCTCTTTCTTTTTTCTCCTTCACGTGCCCCAGTATTGATTTACTAGTTATTTTATTTGCATCATGTGGTTATTCTCTGTTCTGTTTAATTTGTCACTTTGTTTTCTTTGTTACTATTTACTTTGGCTTTTTGTTCTGTTCTCGTTTTCTTCAGTCAGTTGTGTTTTCATTATTGTCATTAATTTATCACTTGTTTATCTAGTTCCTCTCATTTGTAATATTTGTTGTGCTGTAATGTCAGGATTTGTTTTCTGTTATTGTTTAGTCACTGCTTTTTCTTATGGTTGTTTACCACCTGTTTTCTTAAGTCACTTTCTGTTTAATTTAGTTGTAGTATTTATCTCTATTTTCTCATGCAGTTTTCATTAGGTTATCACTGTTTATGCTCCATGTTTCCTGATCAGTTCTCATGTTCCTGCACAGTTCTTGGTTATATGTTATTCTTTCCTCAGTCTCTATTTTTACCTTTGTCACAGTTCCCTGTTCTTCTTCACGCCCCTCTGAGTATGTTCCCACTCCACAGCACTGCACCTGCTGTTGTCTTTGTCTCACACCTGATTCTGTCCACTCTGTTTTCTTTCTCTCTCACTCTTGGCACCTGCTCTCGCTTCTCTGTATCCTACATCACTTCACTTTGTGCCAAGTCTGGGAGTCTGCTTCGCGGGTCCAGCTGCTCCTAGTGCCGGGCAGCTGCTAGTCGTGACACTGTACAGTGTCTGGAGAGGGAGCCGGGCCAAAACTGCTTTTTGTGCTAGGCTGTAAACAAGTTTAATTTGCTCTACAGTACTTTTAACATGGAATTCTTTGGCAACCTGCTTGCCTTTGGGGCCAGCCTCAAGCAGCCATTCAAGGAACTGCAACTTTACTCTTCTGGGTGGCTTCATGTTTCATGGCAGAGTTTGGTGCATGCACTATCCAGTGTTGAGATGGACAGGGTCAACAGAGAGCGCGTGTCTACACAGCATTCTGCAGCACCTCCATGTCTCCACCACTGACACAAAGACTGGTTATATGATATAATATATATATGAGGTCTGTTAGAAAAGTATTGGACCTTTTTTTTTTTCAAAAACTTAATGGTTTTGAATCAAGCTGTTTTCGTGAGCCAACCTTGAACCTTTGTGCGCATGTGTGAAATTTTCACACCTGTCGATTGGTCATTTGCTGGCAAGCAGCATTTGTGTGAGGTCGTGTGTAGTGCGCTCGTTGATTTTCATTGCAAGGAAAATGGCCAGAACAAGTGAAGCAGCGCCGCATCAAATTTTGCCAGAAACTGAGCAACAGCCAGGTGGAAACCTTCAGAAGATTCAGACGGCTTTCAGTGGCTTTTCAGTCGTGTGACTATCTGAGAAATTACGGAAGAGGTGGGCAGCATGTCCTGTGGGCTTCTGTTGTGTGTTAGGGGGTTTGGCTGGGCATTGTTTTGCTGTTTTTGTGTTTATTTTTCCTCCCAGGTGGTTTGGGGCTGATCTCTGGGGAGAGTGTGCTGCAGAAGAGTCTCTCACCTCTGTTACGGTGATCTGCTGCACCTGTTGCACTCACGTGTGGCTCTCTCTCAGGACGATCTACGACACCTGTGGCATTCACGTGCAGATCTACGGACTCTCAGCTGGTGCCAATGAAGAAATGAGAGCTGCCATTTAAGCCAGCAGTGATCAGTGCTGAATGGCCGGAGAATACGACCATGTGACGATCATTTGGGGACGCTGAGGGCCTCTCCAGATTCTGACATTGCGCCTGTGAAGGAGGACGAGGGTGAGAGGCAAACACGGTCAGCACACGTGATTATTCTTCAAGGCTTATCGTAATTGTAATTTGGCGTTTTTTGCACAGCTATAATTAAATATTGGTGAAAATTGTCTGGTTTGCTCCTCACGGCAGTGGCGCGCGGATTGATTATCCTCCACTAGCTGTGAGCAGCAACCCTTTTGAACTAAATCGAAAGCAGACCTGAACATGTAGCTGATAAGTGTGCCCTCTAAATAACTATTTCGTGGTAACAGTGTTGAATAACCTCACCTCTGTTCCTCCTTCACAGAGTACAGTCCTGGGAAAAGCCACCTGAGGGGGGTGTTTGTCGGCGGAAATTCCTGAGTCCAAAACGTTCGGGCTTCGATTTGTTGAGATGCTGAGAAAGCGCGCCGCCTCTTCACCTCACCAGACTTATTTAGTATTTCATGTACAGCACAAGGCGAAATAATAAAACTTGTTTCTTTTGGAACTGCTTCTGGTTATTTGATGCTGGGTTCAGTCAGATGTTGGATCGCTCCTCAATCCGCGTCCAAACCATAACAGAATTCTCCGGCCCTTCCAGTATGGACCCAGCGGCAGAGGCAGTTCCTTTTCAGGAAAAAGTCCAGAAACACCTGGAGATGATTTGGGAGCAAGTACAGCACCTTTCGATTCAAATTCAGCAGACAGATGCCCGTGTTACGGAGCTAGTAGCGGAGGCAGTTCCGCTTCCTGCAGTTGCAGCTCCGGTTCCATCGAGCCCGGTACAGATAAGTTCGCCGTCCAGAGATTCGGCTCCTGAGCCGGTTATATGTCATCCGGGACCTTATTCGGGAGATGTGGAGACTTGTGCTCTGTTTTTGATGCAGTGTTCTTTGGTTTTTGCTCAGCAACCGGCGTCTTTCTCTTCTGAGAGCAGCCGTGTGTCATATGTTACAAATCTGCTGCGAGGGGACGCCCTGGCGTAGGTCACTGTGTTGTGGAGCAATAAATCATCACTGCTAGAATCTTTTGATGAATTTTCCCGTGAGTTCCGTTTGGTTTTTGATCATCCAGTAAAGACAAATACCATGGTTCAACGATTGCTGAACCTCCGACAGGGGCGGCGAAGCGCAGCTGCTTATTCTGTGGATTTTCCAATCTTTTCTGCACAATCCGGTTGGAACGCTGCGGCTTTGAGGGGGGTGTTTGTAGACGGGTTGAATGATTCCCTGAAAGACGAGCTAGTAGTCCGTGACGAACCGAAGGATTTAAACGAGTTGATATCCTTGGTTATTCGTCTAGATGATCGGATTAAGGAGCGTGGACGGGAGAGAGGGCGAACGTCCGAGCGCGGTTTTGTGTCTCGGGGCTTTCCCCGACACAGGTCCAGACCGCCTCTTCTTTGCTCCACTGAGACTCCTCCGACGGGACCTCTAGCTCCTCTAGTGGATGAGCCAATGCAACTCGGAAGGGTTGGAACAGCCATATTGCCCCGGTCAAACGAGTGTCAGGAGACAGGACAGTAATATGGCTCCAGGTGTTTTTTGGGAATTATTTGGGATATAATTGGGGAGTTTTTGTGAACAGATTTTTGTGTACAGCACTTGAGGCAGTTCTGGTGGAGTGAACAGGCTGGCTGATCGGAGTTCGCTTGGGCTCAGGTAAGCATGGGTTTTTATTATTTATAGTTGTTTAATTTTGTTAGTGGTGTGGGTCGTTTTGTTTTGTTGTTTTTATTTCCCTGTCCCCTAACCCCCAACCTCACACACTTCTGACCGTTCGTCTTTAGTGTTGTGGGGTGGTGCAGGTTGGTTATGCTGGGCATCCCCAAGAAAACCTCTGCACCTGGGGGGGGGGGGGGGGGGGTTTCAGGGCCCTTATTTAGGTTTAGTTAATTCCCAGTTCCACCCCAGCCTCGGTGAGCCTCTGACCGTTCGCCATTGGCGTCACTGGGGTGTGGGGCAGTGGGAATATACTTCAGTCGGAGCGGTGGGGCTGATCAGAGCCGTACGCCTCTTCCGCTGTCCACCCCTCCCAGTAGACTGGAGTATAGTCGGAGGGACGACACCGGCCGTATTGCCGGTTTTCCCCTGCCTTTGGGGTGGGGCTGGGTTACATTTTTCCTGTTGTCTTCCCCGGCTCAGTAGTCCTGAGCCGATTGCCACGACGTGTCTGCCGACAGACTCTGGGGGTGTTCCGGGGTCTTTCGGGGTGCTGGGGAGGTCAACGGGGCTTTCCGTTGTTTTTATTTGCCCCTGGGATGGTTTTTTGGGGTCCGCTGGGGGTTTGGGATTTTTATGTTGTTTGTGTTTCCTCCTGTTTTCCACCTCTGGGGTTTGATGGAACGGTCTTCTGGGGGGGAGTTTGACTGTGGGGCCAACTGGCCGTGTTTGGCTGGGGTGGGGGTTTCTGGGTCATGGGGGTGTCTCCTGGGGTTTGATGGGACGGTCCTCTGGGGGGCGTTAAGGCTCCCGTATACGCCTGGGGATTCCTGGATGGCCCCAGCCATGGTTGTTACTCCCGGAGTTGACGAGAATGTCCTCTGGGGGGAGTTGACCTCTATATGTTGGAGGGAGGGTGTTGATTGTTTTTTTTTTACTGTAGCTTTTTTACTGTGTTGTGGGGCTTTGTTGGGTTTTTGGGGTTGTATGTTTTTCGTTTCTTCCCGGGGTTTGATGGGACGGTCCCCTGGGGAGGTGTTGGGGTGGGTGTTGTGTTTTTCTTTTGTGTTTTCCCCGGTGTGCTTCCTGGGTGTGTTTGTGGTGTTCTCTGGGATGCTGGGGTTTTTTTCTGTGTTTTTGTTTTTATGTTGGGTTGTGTTGGGACTCTTTTGGAGTTGTTTGGGGGGTGTTTTTGTTTTGATGCCAGCTGGCCTTCCAGCCGCATCTTCCGGCCCTGTTGCCTGCTGTGGACTCTGGGGGTGTCGTTGCTGCCCGCCTCCTGCTTTGGACCCTGATGAGAGGGGCTGTTTTCGGGTCAGGTCTGTGCGGTCGCCGGGAGGCTTCCCGTTACCGGGGGGGTACTGTTGTGTGTTGGGGGGTTTGGCTGGGCATTGTTTTGCTGTTTTTGTGCTTATTTTCCTCCGAGGTGGTTTGGGGCTGATCTCTGGGGAGAGTGTGCTGCAGAAGAGTCTCTCACCTCTGTTATGGTGATCTGCTGCACCTGTTGCACTCACGTGCAGCTCTCTATCAGGACGATCTACGACACCTGTGGCATTCACGTGCAGATCTAAGGACTCTCAGCTGGTGCCAATGAAGAAATGAAGAGCTCCATTTAAGCCAGCAGTGATCAGGGCTGAATGGCTGGAGAATACGACCTTGTGACGATCGTTTGGGGATGCTGAGGGCCGCTCCAGATTCTGACATTACGCCTGTGAAGGAGGACGAGGGTGAGAGGCAAACGCAGTCAGCACACGTCAGAGGTGATTATTCTGAAAGGCTTATTTGTAATTGTAATTTGGCGTTTTTGCGCAGCTATAATTAAATGTTGGTGAAAATTGTCTGGTTTGCTCCTCACGGCTGTGGCACGCGGATTGATTATCCTCCACTAGCTGTGAGCAGCAGCCCTTTTGAACTAAGTCCGAAAGCAGACCTGAACGTGTAGCTGATAAGTGTGCCTCTAAATAATATTTTGTGGTAACAGTGTTGAATAACCTCACCTCTGTTCCTCCTTCACAGAGTACAGTCCTGGGAAAAGCCACCTGGGGGGTGTCGGCGGAATTCCTGAGTCCAAAACGTTCGGGCTCCGATTTGTTGAGACGCTGAGAAAGCGCGCCGCCTCTTCACCTCTTCTGGTTATTTGACGCTGGGTTCAGTCAGACGCTGGATCGCTCCTCAATCCGCGTCCAAACCATAACAGCTTCAACACGAAGGTGCTTTTGCTCCGTCAGCAGTGGCACGAATTTCGCTGCAACTCTTTTCATGGCCAAATCTTCACAATGGAATGTGCTGAAAAAGTGCTGATGTCAAGGTCCGATACTTTTCTAACAGACCTCATATATATATATATATGTGTATATATATATATATGTGTATATATATATATATATATATATTATTATATATTATATTATATATATATATTATATATATTATATATTATTATATAATATATATTGGCAACAGTGGGAAGGAAAAACTTCCTTTTAACAGGAAGAAAGCTCCAGCAGAACCAGGCTCAGGGAGGGGCAGTCTTCTGCTGGGACTGGTTGGGGCTGAGGGAGAGAACCAGGAAAAAGACATGCTGTGGAGGGGAGCAGAGATCAATCACTAATGATTAAATGCAGAGTGGTGCATACAGAGCAAAAAGAGAAAGAAACAGTGCATCATGGGAACCCCCCAGCAGTCTAAGTCTATAGCAGCATAACTAAGGGATGGTTCAGGGTTACCTGATCCAGCCCTAACTATAAGCTTTAGCAAAAAGGAAAGTTTTAAGCCTAATCTTAAAAGTAGAGAGGGTGTCTGTCTCCCTAATCTGAATTGGGAGCTGGTTCCACAGGAGAGGAGCCTGAAAGCTGAAGGCTCTGCCTCCCATTCTACTCTTACAAACCCTAGGAACTACAAGTAAGCCTGCAGTCTGAGAGCGAAGCGCTCTATTGGGGTGATATGGTACTATGAGGTCCCTAAGATAAGATGGGACCTGATTATTCAAAACCTTATAAGTAAGAAGAAGAATTTTAAATTATATTCTAGAATTAACAGGAAGCCATTGAAGAGAGGTCAATATGGGTGAGATATGCTCTCTCCTTCTAGTCCCTGTCAGTACTCTAGCTGCAGCATTTTGAATTAACTGAAGGCTTTTCAGGGAACTTTTAGGACAACCTGATAATAATGAATTACAATAGTCCAGCCTAGAGGAAATAAATGCATGAATTAGTTTTTCAGCATCACTCTGAGACAAGACCTTTCTAATTTTAGAGATATTGCGCAAATGTAAAAAAGCAGTCCTACATATTTGCTTAATATGCACATTGAAGGACATATCCTGATCAAAAATGACTCCAAGATTTCTCACAGTATTACTAGAGGTCAGGGTAATGCCATCCAGAGTAAGGATCTGGTTAGACACCATGTTTTTAAGATTTGAGGGGCCAAGTACAATAACTTCAGTTTTATCTGAATTTAAAAGCAGGAAATTAGAGGTCATCTATGTCTTTATGTCTGTAAGACATTCCTGCAGTTTAACTAATTGGTGTGTGTCCTCTGGCTTCATGGATAGATAAAGCTGGGTATCATCTGCGTAACAATGAATGACCAGAGGGAAACGCAGTGGTATCTGAGTTCGTATTAGGAGTTTTGCGAGTGTCTCTGCTGCGCAAACTTTTCTCCGGCGTTCCATCGACAACGTGGGCGGACACAGAGGCTTCTACCTAACCCGTCAATCATGGGACATGAGATACTCCTGCCATCTCTCCAGCTCGGTCTGTGATGTCTGAGTTCTTGGCAGCTCCCCCAAGGCCGCGCGACCGATGCGGTGGCGTGAACTTCCTGAATATTCGCCCATTGCATCGCTCTCAATTCTCACAGCCTTTGGAATACCTCGCGGCAAAAGTCGCATTATTGAACACCAGGTCCGTGTTAAACAAGAGCTTTCTTCTAAACGACTTCTTCACTCAGCGTGATCTGGACCTATTGTTTTTAACAGAGACATGGATCGGTGACGACGCTGGTGAGACATCCGTCTTCGGTGAGCTTTGCCCTGCAAACTGTTCATATATAAGCACTCCGAGAGGTTTGGGTAGAGGTGGTGGCGTAGCTTTGGTTTTTAAAAACCGGTTCAAGGTACAGTCAATTCCTGTTCAGCGCATTTCATCATTTGAAGTTCAGTGCATAAAAGTTGACTCTGTGACAACCCCATTGGTGTGTGTACTTGTATACCGACCGCCAAAATCAGATAAAAACTTCATAAATGAGTTTTCAGCTTTCCTGTCTCATTATGTTACATTCTATGACCGACTGTTGGTTTTAGGTGATTTTAATATTCATGTCTGCTGGCCTGGAAAACCCATGGTTAGTGAGTTCTGTTCTTTATTGGAATCTTTTGGCCTTACCCAACACATTAATCAGCCAACCCATGTCCATGGCCACACTCTAGATCTCATTTTAACCTATAGGTTTTCCATTGATTCCATGTGCTTTGAGGACATATCTATCTCAGATCATACGCCTATTGTGTTCAATGTAAGGTTATGTCACCCCTTGTTTACAACCAGATCCTTGGGCCATTATTCCCATTACATTAACTCTTGCACTGTAAAGAATTTATCTGAATCTTATTTAATAAATGACATTACCACTAGTCTTTCCACTGCACATCAGCTCCTCTCTAGTCCAGAGGAGTTGATGCTTCTTTTCAATAATTCCTGTGTTGCCATCTTAGACACTGTGGCCCCTCTTAAATTCAGATGTGCCAATTTCAAATCCCAACAGTGGCTTGATGAATCTACCCACCTCCTCAGGCAGGTTTGCCGTAGAGCTGAGCGGAAATAGAAGAAAGACCACCTCATGGTGTCCTTAGAAATTTTCAGAACTTCTCTGTTAGATTTTCAGTCTGCTGCTAAGAAAGCTAGAGCTAAGCATTATTCTGACATCATAGAAAAACACTCCCACCAGCCAAAAATTTTGTTTAATTGCATCAATTCCATTGTTAACCTCCAGGGGTCCCCAGAGGTCGAGGCATCTACTGACCTCTAAAGTTTTTCATTGAGAAAATTAACCACATTAGGGCACAGTTTTCTCCTGCTGTATCTGAAACCCTCCCACACTTCTTCAGTGCCACAGCTACCTTTGACCACTTTGAAGCAGTTTCATATACTGAATTGTGGGATATTGTTAAACACATGAAAACTTCAACAGCTCCTCATGACCCTATCCCCTCCCGAATTATCAAAGATGCATTTGATGTCAATGGTCCAGGCATTCAAATCATCTTAAATTCCTGCCTTGCTAATGCTTTTGTTCCCACCTGTTTTAAGCATGCGGTAGTTCAGCCTCTGCTTAAAAAACATAACCTTGACCCAAAATGTTTAAAATTTTTTAGGCCCATTTCCAAACTACCATTTATTTCCAAAATTATGGAAAAAGTTGTGTTAACACAGCTGCTTTCCTTTCTTAATTCAGCAGAGATCCTGGAGCCATTTCAATCTGGCTTTAAGGCCCACCATAGCACTGAGACAGCTCTGTTAAAAGTAACAAACGACCTGCTGCTCACTCTCGACTCTGGTGACAATGCTATCCTTATCCTGTTGGATTTGAGTGCAGCATTTGACACTGTAGACCACACAACTTTGCTGACCCGGCTTGAACAGTGGGTTGGGATTAAGGGTTCTGCATTAAAATGGTTCCACTCATACCTCCAGCAAAGAACCTTTTCTGTGTCTATAGGCCAGTATTCCTGCCCCTGTGTCTTATGGGGTCCCTCAGGGGTCCATCCTGGGTCCTGTTCTTTTCTGTTTATATATGCTTCCATTGGGGAACATAATCAGAAAATTTAATATTTCATTCCACATTTATGCCGACGATTCTCAGTTGTATCTTCCTCTCAAATCTGGAAATTCCCTGCAGCCTCTCCTGGACTGCCTGAAAGAAATTAAAATCTGGATGGCCAATAACTTCCTCCAGTTAAATGAGGATAAAACTGAGGTCATAATCTTTGGCCCCCTAAAATCCATTAACTCCATCTCCAGGAATGTTGGCTCCCTCACTCCATTTGTCAAAACCTATGCAAGAAACCTGGGTGTAATTCTAGACTCCCAACTCAATTTTGACAAACAAATCTCTTCTGTTGTTAAAACTAGTTTCTATCAATTAAGAATTATTGCAAAACTCAAATCTGTTCTGTGTTACAGTGACCTGGAAAAAGTTATCCATGCCTTTATAACTTCACGTCTAGACTACTGTAACTCCCTTTACTTTGGTCTCCCTCAAACACTGGTGTCACGGCTTCAAATGGTCCAAAATGCTGCTGCTAGGTTGCTTACTAACAGGAAAAAACATGAACATATCTCACCTGTCCTAACCACATTACACTGGCTTCCTGTCCAGTACCGGATCCAGTTTAAATGATTGTTAATGGTTTTTAAAGCTCTTCATGGCCTGGCCCCTAACTACATAGCTACTGCCATTCATCCTGCTGTTGCTCCCAGGTCTCTGAGAGCTTCCAGTAAAGGTCTCCTTCATGTCACCCGAACTCGCCTCAAGTTAAAAGGGGACAGAGCTTTTGCAGTCGCTGGTCCCCGACTGTGGAACCATCTGCCTCCTGATATCAGCGATACCCCTTCTATTACTGTTTTTAAATCCAAGCTCAAGACACACCTTTTTACACTAGAATTCCCTACTAATTAACCGCTAACTGGTTATGCCATGTTTTTGTCATGTCAGTGATTGTTGTGTTTGTATCTTGCTGCTGATTTTGTAATCAGTTGTTTTGTTTCTTTGTATATTTCCTGCCTATTTACTTATTTATTTTTAACTATGTACAGCACTTCGGTCAGTGTAAACTGTGTTTATTGTTTAAACTGTGTTTAAATGTGCTTTAGAAATAAATTTTACTTACTTACTTACAGCAGCATATCTGAGTCTGAGGTGCTGCTGCACCTACGTCATTTCAGAGCGTCACAAATTATCACCTCGTATCACCAACAGCCTTGTTTCTGCCTAAAACTGACTTTAGAATGATTAAAGAGGTTTTATTTTGTGATCTGATGGTTAATAATCCCATTATTCCCTTTGATTGCTTGGGGTGTAGAGAGTCAGATTAAGTCAGTCTCAGACATATGCGCAGTCAAGGCAGGGCAGAGCAATTTTTAGAGGGGACCGTTCGGCCGGTGACACCGGGTCACCTTGGCCTGGAATTTAGAAATATGGGTATTACTGTTTTCCCCTTTCACTGGAGAACAGGCCATTTATTTTTCTTGGCATCTGCTTCTCTGGTGTATCTTCAGCCGAGCAGCCAGAGCGGTGAGCCTTTGTTTGGCAGTTTCCAGGATCACCTCTCCTGACAGGACTTTGTCAGACCACAATCTTCCTCCTCAGATCAGTAGATGTATCTGTCCTAGCAGCTATCTGCTCCTTAACACTACTCACTCCTACCAGGCTCTGCTCCTTGCATAACCATTAGGTTATTTTAAGTTATCTGCAGCTGTAGTCCCTGCATCTCCAGTTTCAACAGCAGCTTCCTTCTTTTGATGAGCACCTGAACACCTCAGTGTCTTCTGTTCATCCATAGTTCCCACATGTGTTGCATGCAACCTCTCTCATTGGCTCTGCTGTCATAGTAGCATTCCATTACCATTCTGTGTCTATGTACATCTTTTTCCAGTAGCCCATTTCTCCTCCATGTATTCCTGTTCCCCAGCACCTGACATGGACCTTGCTAACCCAGCAACGGTATGGCTTTATTTATATGTATATAAATGTATGTATATGTATAGAAGGAGAGAGCATATCTCACCCATATTGGCCTCTCTTCATTGGCTTCCTGTTAATTCTAGAATAGAATTTAAAATTCTTCTTCTTACTTATAAGGTTTTGAATAATCAGTCCCATCTTATCTTAGGGACCTCGTAGTACCAATATCACCCCATAGAGAGCTTCGCTCCTCAACTGCAGGCTTACTTGTAGTTCCTAGGGTTTTGTAAGAGTAGAATGGGAGGCAGAGCCTTCAGCTTTCAGGCTCCTCTCCGTGGAACCAGCTCCCAATTCAGATCAGGGAGATAGACACCCTCTCTACTTTTAAGATTAGGCTTAAAACTTTCCTTTTTGCTAAAGCTTATAGTTAGGGCTGGATCAGGTGACCCTGATCCATCCCTTAGTTATGCTGCTATAGACGTAGACTGCTGGGGGGTTCCCATGATGCACTGAGTGTTTCTTTCTCTTTTTGCTCTGTATGCACCACTCTGCATTTAATCATTAGTGATTGATCTCTGCTCCCCTCCACAAGCATGTCTTTTTCCTGGTTCTCTCCCTCAGCCCCAACCAGTCCCAGCAGAAGACTGCCCCTCCCTGAGCCTGGTTCTGCTGGAGGTTTCTTCCTGTTAAAAGGGAGTTTTTCCTTCCACTGTAGCCAAGTGCTTGCTCACAGGGGGTCGTTTTGACCGTTGGGGTTTTACATAAGGATTGTAGGGCCTGCCTTACAATATAACCATTACGGATGTGTGTGTGGTCCTGACTGGGCGTTTGAACCCACTACCTGATGTTCCAAAAGCAGCAATTTCTACCAGTACACTACCAGCTGCTATCTATCTATATATATATAGAGATAGCAGCTTCAGAATTCAAGTGTTGCTGGACAACAGACAGCGATTGTTGCTACAGCCCAACGGTGCAGCGGACCTTCCCACTCTCTGGCTGCTGCAAGGTGTGCTTCATTTCAATTTAATTCAATTTATTTCATTTATAAGCGCCAAATCATAACAAAGTTGCGCTCAAGTGCTTCACACAATTGGCATGCTACCAACACCTAGACAAAATGAATATACACGAGATTTTGGATTCCAGTGCAGTGCACAGGACGGAGGCCTGTAGAAGAAGGACACCCACTCCCACCTCTGATGGAGCCGCACGCACCTCAAACAGAGGAAAAAACAGAATCAGGCATCAGAAAGACAACAAATATAGGATAATGTGTCAGCATTAAACAACAAAAACAGAAGCAATACTAAGGTGATCACTGGCCGCTAGCCCTAAGCTTCACTAAAAGACCCAGCAGGCCGCGGCCCACTGTCTTTACTAATAAAATGAATTTAAAATTGTAAAAAGCATAGTAACATACTATACCAGTATGCTAGCCATACAAAAGGGAAAATAAGTGTGTCTTAAGTCTGGACTTGAAAGTCTCCACAGAATCTGACTGTTTTATTGATGCAGTGAGATCATTCCACAGAACAGGGGCACGATAAGAGAAGGCTCAGTGACCCACAGAGTTTTTATTCACCCTCGGGACACAAAGTAGTCCTGCACCCTGAGAACGCAGAGCCCAGGCCGGTACGTAGGGTTTAATTAGGTCAGCTAAGTAGGGAGGTGACAGTCTGTGAACAAGTTCATAGGGTTAGTAACAGAACCTTAAATTCTGATCTAAAGCGATGAGGGCAAACGGCTCGTGTACAAGATCCCTATATAAAAAAATTGATTGATTGATTGATCCCTGACGAATTGAAAGTTTTGGATATGACTCTTTAGGTCCTTACTGCCTGTTCAGATCGGGCCGGGTTTAAACACACACGCTTGCCAGGTGCGCTTGACAGATGCCCACCACAAATGCAATCACCACATGTGTGGCGGGTGCTTGTGATCTGTTGTCTGATCACACACGTAGTCTGATCACACATATGTACATGCACCACAGTGATGTGATAGTCAGTGGTTCCTGGTTTACATGTCATAGGTTGAATGTCATTTGACACCCAGCAGAGACACACCAGACTTCGGGTGGCGTTCAGACTGCAGTTGTACGGCATTCAAGGTGCATTTGTAATGTTGTTACTGCAGTCTAACAGCATTCTAGGTATTCGTACTGTATTCCAACTACATCTGAACTGCAAAGCTGATGCACACAGAATGTGCCTGATTCTGTTGATTCCTGCTCATTCTTGCTCAGTTTGACGGGGCCCTTAAACATCTTTCATTCTTTTGATATAGCCACTTACGCCAATCAAGAGGGGGCTGGAATCTACCCCAGCAGTCACAGGGTGAGAGGCAGGATTCACCCTGGATAGAACACCCTGCTTTATGGAGGGCTGGAAAGCCCTCCGTAAAGCTAGGACATCTTACTACTCATCACTAATTAAAGAAAATAAGAACAACCCCAGGTTTCTTTTCAGCACTGTAGCCAGGCTGACAAAGAGTCAGAGCTCTATTGAGACGAGTATTCCTTTAACTTTAACTAGTAATGACTTCATGACTTTCTTTGCTAATAAAATTTTAACTATTAGAGAAAAAGTTACTCATAACCATCCCAAAGACATATCGTTATCTTTGGCTGCTTTCAGTGATGCCGGTATTTGTTTAGACTATTTCTCTCCGATTGTTCTGTCTGAGTTATTTTCATTAGGTACTTACTCCAAACCATTAACATGTCTATTAGACCCCATTCCTACCAGGCTGCTCAAGGAAGCCCTACCATTAATTAATGCTTTGATCTTAAATATGATCAATCTATCTTTATTAGTTGGCTATGTACCACAGGCTTAAAAAGCCATCACTTGACCCAGCTATCTTAGCTAATTATAGGCCAATCTCCAACCTTCCTTTCAGAGGTGTCAAGTAACGAAGTACAAATACTTCGTTACTGTACTTAAGTACACTTTTTAGGTAGCTATACTTTACTCCTTTACTTATTTTTCAGCCTACTTCTGACTTCTACTCATTACATTTTCACACAAGTATCTGTACTTTCTATTCCTTACATTTTTAAAACAAACAGCCTCGTTACTCTTGGCTTCGGTTTAATGTTTAGATATATATATATATATATATATATATATATACTCAACAAAAATATAAACGCAACACTTTTGGTTTTGCTCCCATTTTGTATGAGATGAACTCAAAGATCTAAAACTTTTTCCACATACACAATATCACCATTTCCCTCAAATATTGTTCACAAACCAGTCTAAATCTGTGATAGTGAGCACTTCTCCTTTGCTGAGATAATCCATCCCACCTCACAGGTGTGCCATATCAAGATGCTGATTAGACACCATGATTAGTGCACAGGTGTGCCTTAGACTGCCCACAATAAAAGGCCACTCTGAAAGGTGCAGTTTTATCACACAGCACAATGCCACAGATATCGCAACATTTGAGGGAGCGTGCAATTGGCATGCTGACAGCAGGAATGTCAACCAGAGCTGTTGCTCGTGTATTCTTTCTTTCGCTTAATTTTCCCCCGCTAAAACCCTAAAGAGCATACTTCTGTGAGTATTATTTACCTTTTCTATGTTAAACCGACCTGTTAGGTTCTTCTGAAACAGCTGATAGATGTATTTTATACTTAAAACGGGAGCGACGCTAACCGCGTTAGCATGTCTATGGCGTTTCAATGTTAAAAGTTAGCATTTAGCAGCTCTCATCACGTTCAGGTGCATTTGTTTTCAAATTGTAATATTTCTTAAATTTTTTTGTTTATACATCAATAATCTAATGATTATTATATACAATTTTAGAGAAAGAGGCAAAAAGAACCTGAATAGAAACACAACAGAAAATATAAAGCAACTAACAATGAACATACTAAATAAATACATACATAAATAAATACATACATAAATAAATGTTCCTGTGAACACCCTAGTGACCTCTTACACCTCCACTTCATCCCTGTCTTATTTAATGACAGTTTGTTTTGGTCAAACCATATTTTCAGTTTGTTAATTTCTTCAGTGATTTCCTCCAGAACTATCTGCCAAACTAGAAAACTGCTGCATCCTAGTAAGACGCAGAATACTATGGAAAGAATTTAAATAAGGAAAGTTGGGTTTTTTTCTCACTAATGGATGCTGCACTCACTGCAGTTTATTGTCTGGAATAGTCCCAGATTGCATTTCAGAGCTTCTAGAATTGAAACATTTTCCTGCAGGTGGTGTTGGGGGGTAATTTTGGGTTTTGGGTCTTGGACCACATGTAGAACGAATCAGTTTTTAAATTAAGCTTTCAATTCATATAGTGGCATCTACCTTTTTTTTTTTTAAAGGTTACTTTTGTACTTTAAGTAGGTTTTGGAGCACATACCTTTTCACTTTTACTTGAGTAAAGAGGTCAAGTTGATACTTTTTAAACTGCAGTATCTATACTTCTACTAAGTAACAATGTGTGTACTTTTGACACCACTGCTTCCTTTTCTCTCAAAATTCTTGAAAGGTAGTTGTAAAACAGCTAACTGATCATTCTGCAGAGGAATGGTCTATTTGAAGAGTTTCAGTCAGGGTTTAGAATTCATCATAGTACAGAAACAGCATTAGTGAAGGTTACAAATGATCTTCTTATGGCCTCAGACAGTGGACTCATCTCTGTGCTTGTTCTGTTAGACCTCAGTGCTGCTTTTGATACTATTGACCATAAAATTTTATTACAGAGATTAGAGCATGTCATAGGTATTAAAGGCGCTGCGCTGCAGTGGTTTGAATCATATTTATCTAATAGATTACAATTTGTTCATGTAAATGGGGAATCTTCTTCACAGACTAAAGTTAATTATGGAGTTCCACAAGGTTCTGTGCTAGGACAAATTTTATTCACTTTATACATGTTTCCCTTAGGCAGTATTATTAGACAGCACTGCTTACATTTTCATTGTTACGCAGATGATACCCAGCTTTATCTCTAAAATTAGAAAGGTCTTGTCTCAGAGTGATGCTGAAAAACTAATTCATGCATTTATTTCCTCTAGGCTGGACTATTGGAATTCATTACTATCAGGTTGTCCTAAAAGTTCCCTGAAAAGCCTTCAGTTAATTCAAAATGCTGCAGCTAGAGTACTGACAGGGACTAGAAGGAGAGAGCATATCTCACCCATATTGGCCTCTCTTCATTGGCTTCCTGTTAATTCTAGAATAGAATTTAAAATTCTTCTTACTTATAAGGTTTTGAATAATCAGGTCCCATCTTATCTTAGGGACCTCATAGTACCATATCACCCCAATAGAGCGCTTCGCTCTCAGACTGCAGCTTTCAGGCTTCTCTCCTGTGGAACCAGCTCCCAATTCAGATCAAGGAGACAGACACCCTCTCTACTTTTAAGATTAGGCTTAAAACTTTCCTTTTTGCTAAAGCTTATAGTTAGGGCTGGATCAGGTGACCCTGAACCATCCCATAGTTATTCTGCTATAGACTTTGACTGCTGGGGGGTTCCCATGATGCACTGAGTGTTTCTTTCTCTTTTTGCTCTGTATGCACCACTCTGCATTTAATCATTAGTGATTGATCTCTGCTCCCCTCCACAGCATGTCTTTTTCCTGGTTCTCTCCCTCAGCCCCAACCAGTCCCAGCAGAAGACTGCCCCTCCCTGAGCCTGGTTCTGCTGGAGGTTTCTTCCTGTTAAAAGGGAGTTTTTCCTTCCCACTGTCGCCAAGTGCTTGCTCACAGGGGGTCGTTTTGACCGTTGGGGTTTTTCCGTAATTATTGTATTGGCTTTTGCCTTGCAATATAAAGCGCCTTGGGGCAACTGTTTGTTGTGATTTGGCGCTATATAAATAAAATTGATTTGATTTGATTTGACACCAGATCATATCAGGGCCACATATAAACAGACAGAGTTACACCATATGGTCAGTTTGGAATCACCACTTCACTGAACCTGGCACATCTTTGGAAGTGGGGAGGAACCCACACGAACATGAAGAGAACATACAAACTCCACACAGAAAGGATCAGCTGGGAAGTGATCCCATGACCTTTTTGCTGTGAGGCAACAGTGCTAAACACTGAGGCACTGTGCTGCCAGATTACAGATCAAACATTTTAAAATGTAAAAGTTTGATTTTTTTTTTTTGGGGGGGGGGGGGGGGGTGATTTTCTGCAATACAATTCTTTAATAATGATGTTATTTGATCCAAAAATTACAGTTGTCCTGAACAGGTTCATACCGTGGACAGTCAGTCCATCAGCTGATCCCTGATTCTGTTTCACTGATGTACACTTTTTTGGCTCTTTTAACGACATGAGGCACTTAAATATTAATGTATTTAATTTGACTTTATTTTTGCTGCTATGTGTTCAGTGACTGATCTGATGTGGTCTTTCTCTCATATTTCTTGTCCAGCATGGACACCAGAGTCTTTTTTGTTGAAGAAGCTGAAGTCTTTTAATGTCCAAGGATTTTTGGAAACTTTTGTTGCTCATTTCTGGAACAGTTCTTTGAACATTCTCTTGAATCTGTTGATTTAAAGTGTTATCTGTTTACAAGAGCAGCCTGTCCAGCATCAGTGTTACAGTTCTGTCGTTCTTGTACACTTCTGGTCAACATTACAGCTCTCTCTACGTCAAAACAATGAGACACAGGAACAGTTTCTTTCCACAGGCCATCAAACTGATGAACAACTTAACCTGTCAAAAAATCTCACTCATTCTTTCACCTCATGTACAGTTTAACTTCAGTCTGTTTGTCTGCCTCACACATCCTTTTCTTTTTCTCTTATTACACATTTTATTTTCTTGCACATTTCATTTGCACATTTTATTACTGTGAATTATTCAGTGTTTAGTGTATATTTATGCATGCCATACAGAGAGTACTTAAGTTTGAGAGTACAGCTCAAACTTAAGTCAAATTCCTTGTATTCTGTGGATAAAAGCTATTCTGATTATGTTTCCTGTTTTATTTTTGTGTTCAGCTGTTTCCAGTCCTGCTAGTCACCTTCAGCTCTCTCTGGTTCCCCTAATTAGTTCCCACTGTACATATTGACGCTCTCCTCTCTTCCTCTGCCAGATTGTCTTGTGTTTTCATGCCAAGCTTTCCAGGTTCCTCAGACCCTTTCTCTGACCCTTCTGTTGTAGACCTTTGCCGCCTGACCCTGATTCTGCCTCTCAGCCTATTCCCTCAGGCTCTGGTATCTGGTATGCTTTCCCTGTATGCTTTGACCACCTGTCTGTTGTATAGACCTTTGCTTGTGTTTAACCCCTCATGGATTTGGCTGCTTCACAGACTGATTTCTTTGTGTACACGGACCCATGCCTGGTTGCTGACCTTAAAGAACCTCATACCCACTCACCTGTGTGTTTCTTTGAGAAATGGTCCTGGGTTGTGCTCCAGAAGTAACAGTTGTTAAGGTCTGCTTTGAAATCATTGGAGTCAAGCAGAGAGACTTGTTTTCCAATTGGGAGAAACAGGTGAAAAAAGAATATTATCAGGCACCCAAATTATGTTTTGTCTTGTGAATTCAAGATGATGCCTTCAGGCCCCTGCTATAATGTACCTTTGGGAGAACTAAAATATACTCCACATCTTTTATTCCATCTGCTATCAGACTACTTATGTCATGCACAGCCCCGGCTCAGGGCTAGGTCTTCATTCATTGCCTTATTTCGTCTTTGAGTCTCTGGTTTTACCTTTTATTAGTTTATACTTACCATGTTAGTCTGTTTGATTCTGTTATTGCTTTGTTTTACTATTTAGTCACTGGTTTATTCATTACCTTATTATTTAGTTTGCAGTCATTCAGTTATTCATTGCTTTTCCTTATGTTACACTTTCATCATGGATTCTTTCTTTGGTTTTCTTTTATTCTGTAGTCGGTTATTGTTTGTTCATTCCTGGTCCTATAAGTCTAGTTCTGGTTATCACATTTCTTGTATTATGCTTTAGTCACAGGTTTTGGTTATTATTCACCTTCAGTGTTTCTTTTCATATCATGTTCCATTTGTTGTTTATTCCATTTTCTGTTCATCAGTTATCTTTATTTATTGCATTATTCTGTAGTCAGGGTTTGTTTATTCTCTGTTTTTTATCATCTATTTTGTGTTGTATTTTGTGGTTACTGGTTTTGTTTCATGTCAGTTATTTTCTGCTCAGTTTGTAATCTGTATCAGTCTCTGTTCTAGTTTCGATTATAATCATAGATCTACATTTTTCCCGCTATTTGGATTAGTCACGTTATTTCCTAGTTTTGTTTCCCCTTTTGTTTTGCTCACGCATTATTGCTTGTCTGGAACACGTCACATTTTACACTGTTAGTTTTCTGCCACTTACTTTACTTGCTTTGCACCGTTGGTTTTTCAGCCACTTAGTTATCTTGTCCCAGTTCACTTTGCTTTTGCCTCACTGCACTCTCTTGCACTTACCTTTGTTTTCCCCGGTCACTCCCCTTCCAGCACCTTCTGCACACCTGCTCCTCATTTCTCCTCTAATTACACCACCAGTTATTTAAGCCCTCACAGTCTCACTACTCACTGCCAGATTGTTGATTTCATGTCACTCTCCAGCCATAGTTCCAAGTACTCCTTTGCCTTGTGTTTTGCCTGCCGGATTTCTGACCTTGCTTTGTCCTCGACCTTGAGTTTGCCTTTGTCTCTGATGCCTCCTTGCTGTGTATTTTGACCTGTGCCTGTCTGTTGAACTACGCCTCAGTCTATCACCTGTCTGTTACCGTTGCCTCACTGCTGGATCACCTGTGTACCGACTCCCTGCTTGCTTTGATGATTAAACCTTTTACTTACTCCATCCCTGGTGAGAACTCACATTTGTGTCCACCTGTTATGAGCCATGCTGTCACCATGCCTGACAACTTAACTCTGACAGTCATCATCTAAAATTATTTGTTTTTAATATACTGCTCTTATTGATGATCATTTATTTATTTAAAATTTTTTAGTTTTCAAAAAGACCCTTTACGATGCACACACATAACGATAGATTTTTTTTTAGATGCTTTTAATTCAAAATGCTGCAGCTAGAGTACTGACAGGGACTAGAAGGAGAGAGCATATCTCACCCATATTGGCCTCTCTTCATTGGCTTCCTGTTAATTCCAGAATAGAATTTAAAATTATTCTTCTTACTTATAAGGTTTTGAATAATCAGGTCCCATCTTATCTTAGGGACCTCGTAGTACCATATCACCCCAATAGAGCGCTTCGCTCTCAGACTGCAGGCTTACTTGTAGTTCCTAGGGTTTGTAAGAGTAGAATGGGAGGCAGAGCCTTCAGCTTTCAGGCTCCTCTCCTGTGGAACCAGCTCCCAATTCAGATCAGGGAGACAGACACCCTCTCTACTTTTAAGATTAGGCTTAAAACTTTCCTTTTTGCTAAAGCTTATAGTTAGGGCTGGATCAGGTGACCCTGAACCATCCCTTAGTTATGCTGCTATAGACTTAGACTGCTGGGGGGTTCCCATGATGCACTGAGTGTTTCTTTCTCTTTTGCTCTGTATGCACCACTCTGCATTTAATCATTAGTGATTGATCTCTGCTCCCCTCCACAGCATGTCTTTTTCCTGGTTCTCTCCCTCAGCCCCAACCAGTCCCAGCAGAAGACTGCCCCTCCCTGAGCCTGGTTCTGCTGGAGGTTTCTTCCTGTTAAAAGGGAGTTTTTCCTTCCTACTGTCACCAAGTGCTTGCTCACAGGGGGTTGTTTTGACTGTTGGGGTTTTTCTGTAATTATTGTATGGCCTTGCCTTACAATATAAAGCGCCTTCAATCAATCAATCAATCAATTTTTTTATATAGCGCCAAATCACAACAAACAGTTGCCCCAAGGCGCTTTGGGGCAACTGTTGTTGTGATTTGGTGCTATATAAATAAAATTGATTTGATTTGATTCAACTCACCCAGGTGAGGGGAAACTGGGACTTCCTCCTAGAGCCAGGCCTGAAAAGGCAGGGAGGGGTGAGCTTGCAGGCAAGTGCATGGTGGTGGGGTGTATGACTATGGGGCTTGTTTGGGCTCAGCCCGAAAAAACAACGTGGTGTCACTACCATCTAGGCTCAACACCTGCATGAAGAGAGTAAAGTATCTGGTGTGACAGTTATAGTACTTAACTCTTGTAATGTGGAACATCACCTCTCTGGTGTGGAAGGAGCCTGAACGTATGCAGGAGTTTGAATGATACCAAGTAGAAATAGTTGGGCTCACCTCCCGGATGGTCCCAGAGCCTGAGCCACATGCTCTTGAATCAACTCCCAGAGAGGAGCTGGACTCTGTGTTTGTCTGGAGTTGTCCAGGGGGAAAGGCACCAGGCAGGTATGGGGATGCTCACGAGTCTGGTGAACAAGTGTGATTTGTGTCATGCAGCAGAATCTGTTGTTCATGCATATACACCAAACAACAGTTCAACGTACCCAGCCATCTTGGAGACTTTTAGTGGGATCTTGATAAAGGTTCATGCTGGGGACTCCTTAGTTCTACTGTCAGATGGAGAAACCTGGAGGGGAGTAATTGGCAGGAATGGCCCCTGTGACCTGAATCCTAATGGTGTATGGTTGTTGGAGTTCTGTGGTGGTCATGGAATGTCCATATCAAACATGTTCTTCGAGCACAAAGATGGTCATAAGTACACTTGGTACCAGAGCACAGGAAAAGTCTGCTTTTGTCATCGTGTCATCAAACCTGTGAGTGTCTTGGAAGAGATCATTACCTTGGGGATGAGTAGGGTCAAATGGTGGCGTAAGCCACCCGTGCTTACCTGAAATGCTAAAGTGCATTGGGCCTCATGTATCAACGTTGCGTACGGCGATATTTGAGCGTATATGGGGTGTACGCCAAAATGGCTGCGCTACTTGGCATTTATCAATGTGGTTGTTGGCGTACGCTGCACTGAAAATATACACCAGGTCGAGAGGTGGCGTAAATTATACACCAAAATGAACCAGCGCTGGAATCCACATAAAAATGAAGATGATCAACATGATAAACAGTGACATTATACAAATCAATGCATATGTTAGATAAATAACACTTTCCTGATTATACTACATAATAATCAATACAAATTCCGCTTTTGTGGGATTGTTATGGAGCACGATCCGTGGTCACAGCGCTGACTGCAAAGACAGCGCTGCTCGCCCTTTTTCTCCAGACTTCGAGCCTGGAGCCAGAGCAGCGCTGAGCTTAACTTCATGTGGTGTGATCGTTTTAGACAATGAAATTGATAATAACAACTGTAGTTTCATCATTCCCTTAATTCGCCCGTGCTGCAATCAGGTTTTGTCGTCTCCATTCGGTTGTCACAATAAAATAAATACAGAAATACATTTAAAAAATAAAGAAATCTTAGGCGACAGATTAGGCGTGTCTTATTAATTGAGTGAACAAATATCCACATGTCAAGAATTATTGACATGTGAAAAGAGAATACAGTGGTCCCTCACTATAACGCAGTTCACCTGTCGTGGCCTCGGAGTCTCGTGGAGTATTTAGTCCAATTTTGCATGCCTTTTTTTTTACAGTGTTCTGTGTTCTGCGTATCTGTTTATAAGAATCTTGTTGCCCAGAAGAGAAAAGAGCGCCAACAACTACTCATAACTGTGGTTGTCACACGGAAACAAACACCTGCAGCCAGGTGTGAGTGGAAAAAGGCGCAGCGTCAGGACGCAGAGGCCCAATCTGTGACATACTGGTCAGTCACTATTAATAATTTCTTATGTGTCCGACCTCGTTCATTGATCGTTATAATTAAATTCGTTAGTTCTAAATGCCATCTGTTGTGTGGGCCGCTGAAGAGGAGGTACTGCTGGCCCACCACCACCAGTCGGAGCCCTGCTTGGAGTGCGGGCTTCAAGCATGAGAGGGCGCCGAGACAGAGAGTGACAGCTATCACTCATTTACACCAGCTGTCACCAATCACCTGCATCCCTACAAAAGCCGGATCATTACTCCACATCTTCGCCGAGAAATCAACTACCGTGTAAGGTAATTCTCTGCTGTGATTAGTGCTAACTAATTATTCTGTGTGCAGCCGTATTCCCGTATTGCCTTCATGAAAATTCAGTAAGGTATATCTTATATATTATATTCCAGTTCTAAGGTGGAACTATGCCAGTATACAAAGGTATATCTAAATATCTAAAAAGGAAGATGAAAATAGGAGAGTAGAAAAGAGTAGAGTAGAGCCACTTAGGTGCCTGCTCTTGAGAACCAGGGATGATGACCATGAAGGCAGGATGACCATTCACAAGCTGGGGGGGTTGGGGACACACGGAAGGTGGGATGCGAAGCAAATGCAGCTGGACCACCACTGGAGTGGGGGTTGGAGTCCTATGACACTGAGTCCAGTCCCTGGCATGGAGCAGAGAGGAATATGCAGTCCTCCATACCCTGCAACAGTGACACAGCTGAGTGTGCACAGATGGAACACCGATGTCTGCTGGGAATAGCGGTGGCTGGTATCCAAGAGAGCATTCAAAGGAAAACAGCCCAGTGCCCACCTGAGTGTTGTGAACATATTTCATCCAGGGCAGATGGGCATGACTGGCTGTGTAACAGATTTTTAAATAAATTTTATTGAACTTTGGCCACACACGGCAGCAACACAAGATGTAGCAAGTTTAAATATTTAATAATTATTAAGATCCAAAATTGTAAGGGACCTCGCCAGCAGGGCACCAACATAATTAACAATTTTAAGATTTACTAATTTTTTGGATCAAATCAAAAGACTAAAAATGTAATGAATTTGAATATTAAGATTTATTAATCATAAACACTGAAATGTCCTCCTTATGGGGACCAAGGTAAGTCAGGCCTCATTAGTAAAACAATATTCAGCTGGAATGATATTTCATTACCTCAAAATTATTAGGGGCACCACCTAATTTTTTAAAGACCAGGAAATTTAATTTAAACATAATTAGTAACCATTAATCAGTCTCAAATCTTTAATCAGTCTCAAATCTAAAAGTCGTCATTTCTATGATACGATTGACCAACACTGTTTCCACCTGAACACAATAAAACCACTGCAGGGGTATTTACATACATTTATTTACAAATATACAAGAGATGAACAGGTTAGTGGCATTTTGAGGATATGAACAATGAATAAATAATTATTTTATGGAAATATTTTGTTACTCATGAGGCATTGGAAGTTAAAGCAGTGAAAGAGATTTAAGCAATTAAGTGAATAAATCTGATTTGAATTTAGTGATGAACTTTGGGTGGCCAATTATTATTATTAAGAAAATGATCAAACAAATACATGAAGCCACCTTGTACCACTGAACAAAACCCTACTAAACCTTTTGATGGGTCACTTAGCTGGTCCTTTGAAGATCACGATCCGTAAATGATGGGCCTGATTTCAGCCTGAGTTTACCTGTTTCTGTTGTTGAACCGCTGGTTTCCCCGGTGATACCAGACATAGTTTCGGCTTAGTTTGCTGGCAGGACAGACCAGTGGTTCTGTAGGTCCGTCTTTGTTCGCTTGACCCACAGATGAAAGTTTAGGTGTTTGCTAAAAATGGTACTCTGGTGTCCTCCAGAAACTTGTGGGACTGGATTAAAAGTCTTTGTAAACTTTGAAAAGTTAAAGACTTGAAAGTGACATTCTAAAATTATAGGAAAAAGAAAACGGAAAAAACACTTTTCTGCAAATTCGTTCTTCTTCTGAAAAACTCCGCTAGGAAGTTGTATACAGTGGGGAAAATAAGTATTTGACCCCCTGTCAGTTTTGCAGGTTTTCCCACCTACAAAGAATGGAGAGGTCTGTAATTTTTATTGTAGGTTCACTTCAACTGTGAGAGACAGAGTCTAAAAAAAATCCAGTAAATCACATTGTATGATTTTAAATAATTAATTTGCATTTTATTGCATAAAATAAGTATTTGAACACGTCAACCAGCAAGAATTCTGTCTCTCACAGACCTGTTAATTTTTCTTTAAGAAGCCCTCTTATTCTGCACTCTTTACCTGTATTAATTGCACCTGTTTGAACTTGTTACCTGTATAAAAGACACCTGTTCACACAATCAATCACACTCCAACCTGTCCACCATAGCCAAGACCAAACAGCTGTCTAAGGACACCAGGGACAAAACTGTAGACCTGCACAAGGCTGGGATGGACTACAGGACAACAGGCAAGCAGCTTGGTAGAAGATTTTATATGACTCTGCCTTCAAACGCCAGCCTAAAAGTATTCCCGGACAACACAATTTCAGGCTACCAGGTGGACTTGGCTCGACACCTGGATCTAGAGGGTGACTGGGATGTGGCGCTGACGGAAATTTCTTATCCGCACACCTGGTTAAATATCCCGGAAAAGCCTTCCTGTACGTTCCAGGTGATGAAAATTACGGGCAAGAACAAACTCGCCGTTCACTCGCGATATTTTGACACGGGATATTATGATAACTTTGAGGTTATTGCAGGGCTGATAAACCCTCGTTTGAAGACTATAGATCCGAATCTGACTTTAAAATATGACGATATCCAGAAAAAGTTTCTGTGGGAAGGAGACGGTACCAGCCAGGTATATTTTGAAGCCCCGACGGCGTACATGCTGGGGATGCACCCTAATCAATGGCTGAGATGTGGACCCGGGGTCACGAGCTATCCCCGCTACCCCGATATAAAAGCAGGGATGTATCACCTGTTCTGTTATACAGACGTTGTACAGCCTCAGGCGGTGGGCGACGCTTTTGCTCTTCTCCTCCGAGCGTTCGAAATTGGAGGTCGTTTCGGGGAAATAATTACAAAGAAATTCAACCCCGCGTATTACATCCCGGTCTCCAAAAGACATATTGAGACAATACGCATCGAAATCAAAAGCGATCAAGATCGAACGGTGGATTTCAGATACGGTAAAGTGGTTGTGACATTACATTTTAAACCGGCGGGATAAAAAAAAAAAATGGCTGGGGCAGCGCACAAAGCCGACATTTATAGATTTGTGCCTTACTATGAAAATCAAGTCGGGAACGGCCTTCACGGCTTCCACAGCGCTCCTGTTATGTACGGGCGCGGGCTCGGGAACATATTTTCGAAACTGTTCAAATTTGTGTCGCCGCTGATTAAACAAGGATACACGATCGCCAAACCTCACCTGAAAAACGCAGCCCGAAGCATCGCTTCCGACGTAGTGAGCCGCGTTGTTGAGAGGGCCGGACGGAGTCAGGAGCCCGAGCAGCAGCGGGGGTCCGGGATCATGGTGCTCTCAAGAAGGCCCCGGAAACGGCCCCTGGGGAAACGGGTCAAAACGGTTAAAAAGCGAAAGACCCCCAGAAAAAGCAGAACAGTTCGAAGGAAGCATAAGAAGAGGAGGTTGTCCGGGGATATTTTCTCTTAAACAATGTCTCTTTTGCGAAATAATTCCCCCGAATGCACCATGAGCGAATTGGATTTATTCGCCGTCCCCGGGACCCAGCTGTCCATCGAGCAAAGCCAATACGTTGAAGTCAGCCCGTTATCAGCCCTGACGGACATGGGCCCTATCGAGTTTTTTATCCCCGGAGACGGTGAGAGGTATTTAGACCTCAATAATACGCTGCTTTATCTGCGAATGAAAATTACAAACGCCGACGGGACTGACCTGGCTAATGACGCCCGCGTGGGCGTCATAAATTATCCTCTCAATACGATTTTCTCACAAGTCGACGTGACTCTGAGTGACCAGCTGATTTCCCAGTCCAGCGCGACGCACCCGTACAGGGCAATGATTGAGACGCTGCTGAACTTTTCCCCCGCTTCATTGAAATCGCAGTTCACGGGCGGTTTGTTTTACAAGGACACCCCGGGTCAGCACAATTCGACCGCTGTGGATGACGCGGGCCCGAATAAAGGCCTCGTGAGCAGAGCGCGCTTTAGCGCCGAATCGCGTGAATTTCAAGTTCAGGGTCCGCTGCACGCGGACATATTTTTCTGCGAGAGGCTTCTTCTGAATAACATTGATCTAAGAGTTAAATTAATTCGAGCCAGCGATGCTTTCTGCCTGATGGGGCTGGCGGCCTCCACTTTCAAGCTGAAAATTCTGGGCGCGTCCCTATTCGTTAAGAAAGTCACCGTATCCCCTGCAGTGAGATTGGGCCACTCCGCGGCTCTCATGAAAGGGAACGCCGTGTACCCGTTATCACGAATCAACGTTAAGACTTACGTGATCCCCAGCCATTCCAGGATATGCAACCAGGAGAACCTGTTTTTAGGAACCATGCCCAAATATGTGGTTCTGGGTATGGTGAATCACAATGCATTCAGTGGGAGAAGAGATCTGTCCCCGTTTGAATTTGCACACTATGACCTGGAGTACCTCGCACTCAGTCAAAACGGGAGACAGCTGCCGGCTAAAGCTTTCCAGCCTGAATTTAACAACGAACTCTCTGTCAGGGAGTTTTACAATCTCTACACCGCGACCGGACGACACCTCAAAGACCAGCCTCTCTGTATAGACCGGGAGGATTTTGCGCACGGCTACGCGCTGTACGTCTTCAATTTAAACCCGGAGGAGGACAGCGGCACTCTGAGCCCCGTCTCCACAGGCACCCTGCGACTTGAAATGAGATTCAGAGTCGCGACTCCGCATACCACCACGCTGATAGTGTACACGTGTTATGATTCTCTCCTGGAGATTAATTCCAAGCGACAGGTCCTTGTGGATTTTTACTGATGAACACCCTGGAATTGGACGCTGTTATGAGGGGCTTAATAGGAGACCTGTTTGCCGGTGTTTTTGCGTCTGACGAGTTATTCCGGATCAAGCCGGGCCCTCCCGTATATTTCATTGTAAACACCCACCCTAGACATTTACCGGGGGAACACTGGTTAGCGCTCACCGTTGAAAAAAATGGTCGAGCCACATTTTTTGACTCGTTCGGCCTCAGCCCGGACTTTGAATACTACCCTAAAAGCATCCTGCGATATCTGGAGAATCTCCCAGATGTTAAAAACATTCTGTATCACAACAAGCAGCTTCAGCACAAGTTATCCAACGTATGCGGACAACACTGCGTGTATTATCTGTATAACAGAGCCAGTGGGAAGTCGTACCGGGACATGGTGTCTTTATACTCCGAAAATACTATTGCGAACGATGATTTGGTTTCTGATTTTGTGAAAAGATATCGTTATTGCCTTAAGAAAAGCTGCAATACCTCCTGTAACCAGCTAGCAGGGCCTCTGCATGAGTTTAAATATTGTCACGGCTTGTGTTAACCGGCGATCCTATTTTTTTATGTTTTTCCGTGTGAAAATGTAACCCCCGTCTTAGAACGCTCTCCCGATCATACCTTTAAAGTTTTAGCGCTTTTGGATAATTTAAACCCCCGTTTTTAAACGTAGAAAGAAGCTTTGACCTTTGATTTTTTTATGTGTTTTTTTCGCCTGAAAACGGGATGGATGTGTGAGAGCGGCCTTCCGATCATACCTTTAAAGTTTTAGCGCGTTTGCATAATGTAAACCCCCGTTTTTAAACGTAGAAAGAAGCTTTGACCTTTGACCTTTGATTTTTTTTATGTGTTTTTTTTCGCCTGAAAACGGGATGGATGTGTGAGAGCGGCCTTCCGATCATACCTTTAAAGTTTTATCGCGTTTGCATAATGTAAACCCCCGTTTTTAAACGTAGAAAGAAGCTTTGACCTTTGACCTTTGATTTTTTTATGTGTTTTTTTTTCGCCTGAAAACGGGATGGATGTGTGAGAGTGACCTTCCGATCATACCTTTAAAGTTTTATCGCGTTTGCATAATGTAAACCCCCGTTTTTAAACGTAGAAAGAAGCTTTGACCTTTGACCTTTGATTTTTTTATGTGTTTTTTTTCGCCTGAAAACGGGATGGATGTGTGAGAGTGACCTTCCGATCATACCTTTAAAGTTTTATCGCGTTTGCATAATGTAAACCCCCGTTTTTAAACGTAGAAAGAAGCTTTGACCTTTGATTTTTTTTTATGTGTTTTTTTCGCCTGAAAACGGGATGGATGTGTGAGAGCAGCCTTCCGATCATACCTTTAAAGTTTTAGCGCTTTTGGATAATTTAAACCCCCGTTTTTAAACGTAGAAAGAAGCTTTGACCTTTGATTTTTTTATGTGTTTTTTTCGCCTGAAAACGGGATGGATGTGTGAGAGCGGCCTTCCGATCATACCTTTAAAGTTTTATCGCGTTTGCATAATGTAAACCCCCGTTTTTAAACGTAGAAAGAAGCTTTGACCTTTGACCTTTGATTTTTTTATGTGTTTTTTTTCGCCTGAAAACGGGATGGATGTGTGAGAGTGACCTTCCGATCATACCTTTAAAGTTTTATCGCGTTTGCATAATGTAAACCCCCGTTTTTAAACGTAGAAAGAAGCTTTGACCTTTGACCTTTGATTTTTTTATGTGTTTTTTTTCGCCTGAAAACGGGATGGATGTGTGAGAGTGACCTTCCGATCATACCTTTAAAGTTTTATCGCGTTTGCATAATGTAAACCCCCGTTTTTAAACGTAGAAAGAAGCTTTGACCTTTGATTTTTTTTTATGTGTTTTTTTCGCCTGAAAACGGGATGGATGTGTGAGAGCAGCCTTCCGATCATACCTTTAAAGTTTTATCGCGTTTGCATAATGTAAACCCCCGTTTTTAAACGTAGAAAGAAGCTTTGACCTTTGACCTTTGATTTTTTTTATGTGTTTTTTTGTGAAAAATGTTCCGGATGTGTAGAAAATGCACCCCCGATCATACCTTTAATGTTTTTCATTTTTTTTGCATCGTTGTTATTAAGTAGAGAAGTGTTTTTAAACCGTATGGCGAATAAAAGTGATGAAGGCCGGAGATGAGTTTCAGTCCGTGTTTTATTAGTAACAATATACAAAAACGTGACTGACTGACTGCGATGTATTTTAAAGAATCTTGATCATAATATCCAGTCAGTTTTTAATTCGATACCCTCCTTTTATGGTGAGAAACCTTCCCAGCGTTGGAAGTGTTTTTTTTCTTAAGTTTCTTCCTGGCCGGCGAATCGGTTAAAAGAAGGGATTCATCCGGCGAGCTGCTCCGGCCTTTTTTAAGCTTCTGAAACTGCTCGCAGGCTTGTGGGTTTGATACGCACGCCACCGGAATGTTCCGCTCCTGTAAAATATTGAGGAACTTCAACCAACCTGTAGGGGGGCTCGATTTCTTGAACGAGGATCCGAGATGTTTCATAAGATCTATGGCGTGAGACCCCCTCACGACTTTCCCCTTGTAAATAAATTCCCCCGACGGACTCCAGCGCGTATCACCCACCGACAATTTCCTCATAATATATTCAGCGTTTCTACGCTCTCTGGAGGGGATATTCAAAGCGATCTCGGATAAAGTTTTCAGAAGCTCCGGCCTGCAGGTCTTCAGGCTGTGGTGACGCTCCCTCGCGCCGGCTCTGATTAGCGCTTTAAGAGCGGGGGCGTTCCTTTTTAAAAGAGAGCTCATGTCCGTTTATCTTTCTGCAAATAAACTGTGGGCCACTCGTGCGGGAGTAATCCCGATCTCAGTCTGAACTGATCTGGACACTCCTGCGTGCAATCCAGTAATAAATACCCGTAAGGTACGCTCGTAGCATCATCAAGAGCCTCCATAAAAAATTGTTTTCTGCCGGGAAACATTTGCTGAGCCAGAATGTTCATCTGTAACTTGTCTCTGGGATTTTTAAACAGCACCATATAATTACAATTCAAACTGATGGTTCGACTGTATTTCCCTTTATGAAACACGTTCTGTGTGATCATGATGACGCTCATATTCCGGTGATGTCTGTACTGGGTGAAAATTCTTACAACTTCAGGATGATCCGCTGCTTGAAAGATGAGATCGTCCAAAATAACCAGATGGCTCTGACCTTCAGGGAAAAGGCTGTCGTCCAGAAATGAGTCAGGGAGTCCTCTTACAAATTTAATATTTTTATTCTTCAGTTCAGAATACAGAGGTTGTTCAGACGTATACAGCCATACAATGTTGTCAGGCACATATCTCATAGCGTGGCTACAATTTTCCAGCAATGTTTTCACAAACACAGTCTTTCCCGAACCACTCGGTCCAACGATGAGACAGGAGAATGGGGGCTGAAGTCTGGGGTCAAACTCCACCGTATTTCCCGAGTGAGACATGCTTCAAAATCCGAACGGTTCGGTTTCCCCGTCCTTTAAAAGACGCCGCTTGTCATACACCACCCTGAAGGATTTTTTAAATGACACGTTTGTCAAACTGAAACTGCTTTTATGACGTTTAATTCCCTGCTGCGGCATTTTGATAGATGCAGCGAGGGCGGGATCTTTTATATAACCCTCGACCAGATCTTTGACGCTGTCAAAGTTTATTTTCTGACAGCTCTCGTGGGTTTGAGTGATCCCCTTCACACGCATGACCGTTTTACCTCGTGCGGTTTTATATGCGTAACTTTTAGGCCCCGCTGCTGCAAACTCTGTGATGACGTCGCCGTTCAACTCGTCGGTGAGCTGCCCCAGATAATTACCGGTAGACAGCGGGGTTTCACCCCGCCTACAAACGTAAATCAGGCTATCGGTATCATAATACAGAATCCTGTCAGGATTTGCCACAGCCTCCATAAAACCGTACAAGGTCAAACGCGCGTACGCCGTTGTAAACGCTGCGATGAAAATATTGACGGCTTTACCCGGTCGGTTGACGTACCGCGGGGCGTACCTCCATTGAACCATAGCCACCTGACTGCTGAGGAATGTTAGATATGTGACCTCGTACTCTTCAGAAAAGAGATACCTGAACAGATCATCAGCATTTTTAACGAGCGCAGTCTGCGTCAGATTTGCCCTCTGGGCGAATTTCCCCCAGAAGGAGTTGAGGCAGATCTTAGCCATCTGTCGTTTTGCCGGATTGTGACTGATTTTTTCTGGGTCTAAACGAATCTTCTGATTTAGCCAGTAGTCCGTGATATATTTTTCTCTGCTCTCGGGGTCTTTATCAAATTCGGGAGGGAAACCAGAGGCTTCCTGCTTGTGTTTTAAGAAGGTGTTTATGTACCCCTCAAAGATTTTATCACTTTTTTCCTCAAAATGCCAGACTTAAAAAATCTTAGCTACAACATAGCCTGTATCCAGAGCTTTGTGGAATTCCGGGGTCGTCCAAGTCCCAGACAGAGCTCTCTGCTGCTGACTGTGTGTGCACGCTCCAGCTTGATTATTTTCATCAGCGCAGGTGCGACACAGAGTAAACACCAGTTTACCGTGAGGAGTTCTGTGTGGGAGGACGGGGAATTTTAGCCCCCGGGGCGGGTACACGATGGCTTTGATGAGCCCGAAATAAGTCCTGGGGTCTCGGAAATTTCTCTCGATAATTTCCGGATGCCCCGTGGGATATGTGAAATTTACGTTAACGTAAGGATACAGCGAGGTCACGTCGACGTAATAGACCCTCTCATCTTGCTTAGCCGTGTACCTCAGATGGGCCGCGCAAGTCCGACCGCCGTATAAAGCGTCGCGAGGTTCAAGGGACGCCGGTAACCCCCTGCGGGCGAGGAAACACCGAACGCTCTCATCCCTCAGCCTCATTTCAAGCCATTGATGCTCCCAAATTACGCTGAGGGTGACGCCCAGCATAGCCCGCAGAAAGGCTATTTTTTCTGACACGCTGCGTGGAGCTCTCCAAATGAGGTGTTTGTGAGAGGGTTTATTTCGTGCTGTGTAAAACACCTTGGTAAAAACATCCGAGAAACTCCCACACTTTTATCCGGCCGTCAATCTGGGCATACCCATCAACATAATAACCTCCTTTTTTTTCTCGCCCCTGTTTAGAGCGTGATCGATGATAATGTTTTGCGTCTCAGCAACCCATTCTAACCACTGCACGGCCACGTCCGAATATTTTTTATGCTTCGTTCTATAATTGTCGGCGGAGGGGATCGCCAGCGTTTTTGGAGCAAGAAAGTTAGTTTGGAAGACTTTCATACACGCCGAGGCGATTGTAACGCAGGTAAAAGGATCCACGCGTGTTTCAGCGATGAATTCAGACATAAATTTGGAGCAGGCTGCAGCCAGGATTTTTGTATCGTTATCACAATACATAACGGCCTCGGCTTTAAAATCGAAAATTGTATTTTTTTTCCGCACGTACCACGCGTTAAATACCTCTCTTTCTCCCTCTGACATATTTGCGACCCCGTAAGCCGCTGAGTCAGGGTACGGGCCGACATAGTTCAGATTTTTTTCTGAACTGAACAGGTGTGGAAAGTAACCTTTGCGGACGATTTCGTCTTTCAGCCGGATTCCCAGGGCTTTAGGCATCTGAGATAAGCGCATTGTAAGGAAAGATAACGAATCTATATATTTCTGTTTAAAGGCGGCGTCTGTCATGAGTAATAGTTTACTCCCGGTCATAATCACAGCGGGGGTTATGCCCTGCTGGACTAAATACTTTAGAAGCAAATAGCCGTCAAAACGTTTTGAGTTGTGAGCGATGAACACGTATTCTTTGAATTTTCTCATTCTAAAATGTTTAAAGAAGCGGGCTACGCAGTCTGTCCCCCATGCGCTCCAAAAATCACCCGTCTTTGTTACAGCGCTGACGTAAAATGGTACGTGTTCCCCGTTATTATCGACATACGTTTCAAAATCATAAAAAACATATTTCTCTGAATGCGTCTCTTCAGCTTTGAGCGGGGTCATATAGCAGAGGTGACCCTCGCTCGGCTCCTGGAGAGCCTCGCAGCATATATGACACCTCTTCTGCTTACACACGTGCGGAGCGCTGTTTTTAGAAAATGCTATGTAATACTCGCGTTTACATCGAGAGCATTTTTTTCTGTTATCACACACATTAACGAACTTACCGGCGGAAGGACGATACTTCGGCTGTTTATGCAGGCTGTAACAGGTGGGAGAGCGACACTTCTTGTTACATTCGCTGCAGAATACTGCGTGGATTCACAAATTTTACAATATGACGGACAATTATGGGAGGCATGGTTATTGTACCCCTCAAAGCAAAACTTACATACATATTTCACTCCCAAAAATCTCTTTAAATCGATGATTCCGTAAAAATGATTATTAAACAGAAAAACGAAAAGAGTTTTCTGCTGCGCCGGTATTCCTGTCTGGAATTTTGTCAGCTTTCTCTCCCCTTCGGCTCTGAAAAACACCACAATTTTACAACCCAGAGCGTTTTCAAATTTTCCCACCTGCTCTAAAGATACCGGCGTAGCTTCCGTTAATCCGACGCTATTTTGTAACGCCAGCCCGCGCTGCTCCGCCTCGTGCATAGTCAGATGAGGATTCAATAACTGAACGAGGTTTATCGCGAAACATAAACTGTTGTCAGGATTATACACGATATTAAGGCATTTGGATTTTTTCCTCAGAACCTCGTGATGGAGGAGGTCATCTATTCTGCGCTTCCCTGCGCCGTTCTGGTTGCGGATGACTTGGACCACTAATTCCAGAGACTCGTCGGATAAAACGTTGGAATTCGATTGTATCAATCGTTCTAACAGATTTTGGAAGCCCGTCACATCACCAGCGTCGTTATATGAGCTGGTCAAAGTGGCCTCGTTGTAGACTGAGTCCCCACGAATCTCCATTTGGATAAAGTCCCCGGCCCTGGCATGTGTTAAAGCCTTTTCGACAGAGTTATGAAGAGCCCCTACGACGTTACGGTAAAATTCCGCGTAGTCGGGAATTTCGTCGGCGTGCTGGAAATTTAGAGGCAGCCTGATTTCGATATTGTTAAAAGCAGGTCTCCTGATGACGTTAGCAGCCCCACCACCCGTCATGGGAGAGTGTCGGCTGGACCCCGGTCGTGCATCATCCCCGTCTTCCATCAAAACAGAGATCGCCGCGTTTATCGGGGTTAAACGAGCTCTGTTTAAAATCTCTTCTCCGTGCGCATTGCGCGGGGAGGGACTTCTTAAAGGTGAAAAAGCGCGAGTGTCGTTAGGCGTTTGATTTAATTCATCCACCGCGGATTGGACGTGAGGATTAACTTCACACGCGAGGAGGTTTACGGCGTTATTTAGTGGAGTCAGGCGTACCTGGTTCAATGCCGCGGGACCGGCCTCGTCTGGAGGCGGGGTGTGCGGGGGGTCAGGGGGCTCTTCAGTATCGTCGAATTTATAGCGTTAATCGCAGAAATGATGTAGGGGTTAATTTCTTCCGATTCTCGTTCAGCCGCCAAATTGTTAAGAGCCTCATTTAACGGTGTTAAACGAACACGGCTTAAAAGTCTCTCTCCGGACTCGATGTTATTTTGAGGCGGCGAATTTAACGCCTCGGGTAATGGGCCATCTGCTCCAGGAGCGCTCCCCGCTGAGTCGATTATTGAAGCGTTTAAATCCAATACACGTCCGAAGTTATTTTCCCGATGTGAATTCTCTCCTTCCATCTTTTAAAATCTGTAGCAGGAAGAATCTACCTCAAGAAAATCAACTAATATACCTCTTCAAAATGAATTCTCCCGTTCCATCGGAATAAGAGAAAAAATAAAAAAATAAAAACAGACTACACATTTTCAAGAAAGTTGCGAGATGAGGTTAATCCCAGCTCAGAATATCTTCGAGCCTTGCGTGTCGGTGGAAAATAGACGGTCTCCCTCCACCGCGTGCTGAAAAAACAGAAAATCGTTAGTTATTAAATATTTAAAATAAATAAATACATAAACTCCGACTCCTTACCGTGTACATCCGCGGATCGTTTTACGGGTCTCTCTCGCTGACCCGCTTCTCCATGGGCTGTAACAGAAAAAATCGGGTTATTCCAGAGTTTTAACCGTGATTTAATCTTGATCGCTGTACTTACATCTGCGTGGTGAAGTCGGGGCTTCCAGCCTTCGAACTTCTTCAGGGGGCTCTGACTTGATTTCTAGAATTAACATAAATAAATGAATACAAAGCATCACCCTCGCAAGCGGATATTCTGTACTATTTCAAATATATTACCGAGGATGGGTCCGAACGCGCTCTGGACCGTCTGCGTGGTTTTGTCTAAAAAAAAACAAAACAAAAAAAAAGACACAGTTTCAGACGGCGTGCATCATTTAAAAACACTCATTTCTATCAAACCAGATTACTTAAATCACTTACCCTGAAAGCTGATGCGGTTTTCGCACTCTGCTCGAAGACAAGAAAACTTAATTAAACAACATGGTTTTTCAGGATTTTTTCCGCAAATTTATTCTATTTTATACCCATAGCTGGGGGTCCAGGCATCTTCACTCTTCACCGGTCGTAGTGGAAATGCTCGCTGACTCGTTCCCAGGGATGTGAGTGAGAAGGAGCTTTGTTGATTGTCCGGGTTCATCACCTCGGGGCAGCATCTCGGCTCAGCGGGTGTCCCGCGCCCCATGATCGATCGGCTCGCGCACCATGATCGATCGGCTAATATCTTAAAAGAAAACATCATTTGGCGTGAGTGAGAAGGAGCTTTGTTGATTGTTCGGGTTCATCACCTCGGGGCAGCATCTCCGCTCAGCGGGTGTCCCGCCACACACACACACACACACACACACACACACACACACACACACACACACACACACACACACACACACACACACACACACACACACACACACACACACACACGCACACACACAGACACAGTTAGCGTCTGCAACAGGTTTTACAGCCGTGGGGTCATGTTTCCGCGAGCAGCTCTATGCGTGGGTATTTAACCGTCTTGCTGCAAAGACTTACAGCTGAGAGACGGCTATTTGTTTCCCTTCTTTAATTTACAAATTAAAAAACAGAAAAGGAAACGTAATAATTTAAGAATTAAGAAATATTAAAGGGGCATTAAATAATAGACACTGATTTATGTTTAATTATTTCAGAATTAGTTAATTCTTTAATACATTAAAAAGATCTAGGTATTTTTAATCATTCTTTAATTCATGAAATAAAATGACATTAAAATATTAGACCCTGGGTGGGAGGGGAGGTATGGCTTGGAGGCGGTGCTTGGGCGGGGTTAGGGGAGGAGCTTGGGGGTGGGGCTAGGGGAGAAGCCAGGGGCGGAACTAGGGGAGGAGCCGGGGGCGGGGCTTAGGGGCGGGACATACTGATGTCATCGACTCTGATTGGATGTGACGTCATAAGGGGCGGGGGCTCGGAGGCGGGACTAGGGGCGGGGCTTAGGGGTGGGACATAGTGATGTCATCGATTATAATTGGATGTGGCGTCATAAGGGGCGGGATTAGGGGAGGGGTTAGGGGGTGGGACATAGTGACGTCATCGATTCTGATTGGATGTGACGTCATAAGGGGCGGGGGCTCGGAGGCGGGACTAGGGGCGGGGCTTAGGGGTGGGACATAGTGATGTCATCGATTATGATTGGCTGTGACGTCATAAGGGGGGGCGGGGCTTAGTGACATAGTCGATTCTGATTGGCTGACAGGGTCATTAATCACTTTTTGACTAAAGGTTGGTCAGTTTTCTCTCTAACAACCCCAAGAAAACCACCACAACAGTGAAGCATGGGGGTGGAAACATCATACTCTGGGGGTGCTCTTCTGCAAAGGGGACAGGACGACTGCACCGTATTGAAGGGAGGATGGATGGGGTCATGTATTGCGAGATTTTGGCAAACAACCTCCTTCCCTCAGTAAGAGCATTGAAGATGGGTCATGGCTGGGTCTTCAGCATGACATTGACCCCAAACACACAAACACACAGCCAGGGCAACTAAGGAGGGGCTCCGAAAGAAACATTTCAAGGTCCTGGAGTGGCCTGGCCAGTCTCCAGACCTGAACTCAATAGAAAATCTTTGGAGGGAGCTGAAACTCCAAACCTGAAAGATTTGGAGATCTGTATGGAGGAGTGGACCAAAATCCCTGTTGCAGTGTGTGAAAACTTGGTCAAGAACTACAGGAAACGTCTGACCTCTTATACTTATACTTATTTTCCCCACTGTATATAAGTGAAAAAACTGACAAGCCTTAAAAAGAATTATCTGGCTTACGCGTTGCCATCAAAAGTTACAAAGACATGAAACAAAGAAGCCCATGTGGTAGCTTTTAGCTAATGCACAAAGCACAAAGAAAAGTAAATGTTTTAATAAGAGCTGCAAGAGAGCATAAAAGTAAAAAACAAATGAGAGAGTAAAACAAGCCAGAGAGCGGCTTTGTCCTGGAACTTTTAAAATGGACTCTTATGTCATTAATGGCCCCTTCTCACACACAGTGTGAAGTTTGGACGGTTTTTGCGCGCACTTGCTTGATGCAGTTTGTCACCACCACAGCGATATATGTTTTTATTAATGTCCACGTAAATACAGCAATCAGACACACACACGCCTCACAGTGGACAGTTGTTAGTCCATAACTGTCCAAACACAGTAGGTGTTGTCCAGCCTGAATGTCCAGAATGACAGATCACCACAGCTGCTTCTGTCGGAAGCCACACCTCCAGTGAGTGGAGCACACACACCCACGTGTCAGTGTGTGTTTGCAAAGTCACACTCGTGGGGAACGTAGACAAATTTCACAGCAGTACGACAGTGACTGTCTGCAGTCTGTTGTCGTGCAATCAGTGCGACTGACCACACATTTTCACTGTCTTTCTCTGAGGAGGTGATGGTCTAGTGGTTAAAGCGCTGGACTTGAGTCCAGAAGATCATAAGTTCAAATCCCCACCTGACTGGAAAATCACTAAGGGCCCTTGGGCAAGGCCTTCAATCCCCTATTGCTCCCAGTGTGTAGCGAGCGCCTTGTATGGCAGCACCCTGACATCGGGGTGAATGTGAGGCATAATTGTAAAGCGCTTTGAGCGTCTGATTCAGATGGAAAAGCGCTATATAAATTGCAGTCCATTTACTTTTGACCAGAAAATCTTCAGTTCAAATCCCAGCCGAAGTTCAAATCAGACCCAAGGTCAGACTTTGCCCAAGGTGAAGTCCCTTGGCCAAAGTCCTTAATCTCCTAGTTGGTAGGGGGTAGTGGGTAGTTTGTGTAGTGGGTGCCTTGCATGGCAGCAGCCCCACATCAGGGTGCATGTGAGGGATTGATGTGTAAAGCACTTTGAGCGTCTGATGCAGATGGAAAAGAGCTATAAAAATGCAGTCCATTTACTATTTCAGGTGCTTGTGTGCACAAACAGTTGTAGCAACAGGTGTATGAGGCATTGACGGCAGGGATGACATTACACGGTTTGCACACGATTCCTGTGTCATCCGCACTTAAGTGTGCACTTTGTCCAAACTTTGCACTATGTGTGAAGAGGCCCTAAGCTCTGCCCATTTGGTGTGTAGTTTAACTCAGATTCAGAGACTTCAAATGCAGAGAGTCAGCGGAGTTTCAAATACTTAAAGACATTAAATATTTTGACATACATGTGGTTCTTAGGTTCTTTCAATGACACCACATAAGATTAGAGTTTCTAATCCTTCTAAAACAAACCATTGATTAAAAAAAATTTCAACATGGCAAAACATTAATAATTCAATAATCACATTTAACATACACCAAGTTATAAAAAGAAACATGTCAGGTTAACTTGGATATATGCAAATAGTGTTTTGCTTAATTTTACACACAAGAAAAACATTATACCTTTCATACGTATGTGTCCCTGACTGCACCTTGAAATCCTGTCCATGAACATAACAAACAAGATTTGTGACAAGGGGCAGCCATGATGGAGTCCAACACCTACAGGGAGCAGGTACGATGTAATCCTGAGAATGGTGAAACAGTTCCTATTTTGGTTATATAGAGACTGGATCACACATTGCACCCCCCACAGGACACACTGAAGGACCCAGTTGTATGCATTTTCCAAGTCCACAAAAAACACGTATACTGGTTGGTCATACTCCCAAGATCCTTCAAATATCCTTGTGAGGGTAAAAAGGTGGTCCACTGTTCCACCACCAGGACATAACCTGAATTGCTCCTCTTCTGAGGTTGACTAACAGCCAATGTCTACTCTCTCTATATATAGAGTGGGGGAAATAAGTATTTGATCCACTGCCTAATTTTTATCTTAGGTACACTTGAACTGTAAGAGACAGAATCTACAAAAAAATCCAGAAAATCACATTGTATGATTTTTAAAAATTAATTTGTATTTTATTGCATGAAATAAGTATTTGATCACCTACCAACCAGCAAGAATTCTGACTCTCACAGACCTGTTAGTTTGTCTTTAAGAAGTCCTGCTATTCTGCACTCTTAACTGTATTAACAGTTAGGAGTTTCAGTCAGGTTTTAGAATTCATCATAGTACAGAAACAGCATTAGTGAAGGTTACAAATGATCTTCTTATGGCCTCAGACAGTGGACTCATCTCTGTGCTTGTCCTGTTAGACCTCAGTGCTGCTTTTGATACTGTTGACCATAAAATTTTATTACAGAGATTAGAGCATGCCATAGGTATTAAAGGCACTGCGCTGTGGTGGTTTGAATCATATTTATCTAATAGATTACAATTTGTTCATGTAAATGGGGAATCTTCTTCACAGACTAAGGTTAATTATGGAGTTCCACAAGGTTCTGTGCTAGGACCAATTTTATTCACTTTATACTTGCTTCCCTTAGGCAGTATTATTAGACGGCATTGCTTAAATTTTCATTGTTACGCAGATGATACCCAGCTTTATCTATCCATGAAGCCAGAGGACACACACCAATTAGCTAAACTGCAGGATTGTCTTACAGACATAAAGACATGGATGACCTCTAATTTCCTGCTTTTAAACTCAGATAAAACTGAAGTTATTGTACTTGGCCCCACAAATCTTAGAAACATGGTGTCTAACCAGATCCTTACTCTGGATGGCATTATCCTGATGTCTAGTAATACTGTGAGAAATCTTGGATTCATTTTTGATCAGGATATGTCATTCAAAGCGCATATTAAACAAATATGTAGGACTGCTTTTTTGCATTTACCCAATATCTCTAAAATTAGAAAGGTCTTGTCTCAGAGTGATGCTGAAAAACTAATTCATGCATTTATTTCCTCTAGGCTGGACTATTGTAATTCATTATTATCAGGTTGTCCTAAAAGTTCCCTGAAAAGCCTTCAGTTAATTCAAAATGCTGCAGCTAGAGTACTAACGGGGACTAGAAGGAGAGAGCATATCTCACCCATATTGGCCTCTCTTCACTGGCTTCCTGTTAATTCTAGAATAGAATTTAAAATTCTTCTTCTTACTTATAAGGTTTTGAATAATCAGGTCCCATCTTATCTTAGGGACCTCATAGTACCATATCACCCCAATAGAGCACTTCGCTTTCAGACTGCAGGCTTACTTGTAGTTCCTAGGGTTTGTAAGAGTAGAATGGGAGGCAGAGCCTTCAGCTTTCAGGCTCCTCTCCTGTGGAACCAGCTCCCAATTCAGATCAGGGAGACAGACACCCTCTCTACTTTTAAGATTAGGCTTAAAACTTTCCTTTTTGCTAAAGCTTATAGTTAGGGCTGGATCAGGTGACCCTGAACCATCCCTTAGTTATGCTGCTATAGACTTAGACTGCTGGGGGGTTCCCATGATGCACTGAGTGTTTCTTTCTCTTTTGGCTCTGTATGCACCACTCTGCATTTAATCATTAGTGATTGATCTCTGCTCCCCTCCACAGCATGTCTTTTTCCTGGTTCTCTCCCTCAGCCCCAACCAGTCCCAGCAGAAGACTGCCCCTCCCTGAGCCTGGTTCTGCTGGAAGTTTCTTCCTGTTAAAAGGGAGTTTTTCCTTCCCACTGTCGCCAAGTGCTTGCTCACAGGGGGTCGTTTTGACCGTTGGGGTTTTTACGTAATTATTGTATGGCCTTTCCTTACAATATAAAGCGCCTTGGGGCAACTGTTTGTTGTGATTTGGCGCTATATAAATAAAATTGATTGATTCGATTTGATTAACTGAACCTGTTTGAACTTGGGACAGGACAACTGCACCGTATTGAAGGGAGGATGGATGGCGTCATGTATTGCAAGATTTTGGCAAACAACCTCCTTCCCTCAGTAAGAGCATTGATGATGGGTCATGGCTGGGTCTTCAGCATGACAATGACCCCAAACACACAGCCAGGGCAACTAAGGAGGGGCTCCGTAAGAAGCATTTCAAGGTCCTGGAGTGGCCTGGCCAGTCTCCAGACCTGAACTCAATAGAAAATCTTTGGAGGGAGCTGAAACTCCAAACCTGAAAGATCTGGAGAAGATCTGTATGGAGTGGACAAAAATCCCTGCTGCAGTGTGCAAACTTGGTCAAGAACTACAGGAATCATCTGAGCTCTGTAATGGCAGACAAATGTTTCTGTACCAATTGTTAAGGTCTGTTTTTCTAGGGGATCAAATACTTATTTCATGCAATAAAATGCAAATTAATTAATAAAAATCATACAATGTGATTTTCTGGATTTTTTATAGATTCTCGCTAAGTTTTGGTCTGTCAGGGTTTGAGTTTGTTTGGTTATCTTTTTTTTTTCCTCTGGTCTGTTTGTTATTTTTTGTATGTTTATTCTCTTGCTGAGTTTTTCTGCTTGGGTCTGTCTGTCTCTGATTCTCTTGTCTTTCTCATGGTTCTTGGTGGTGGGTGTTTCTCTCTCTCTCTCTGGCCATGCCCTCGTTCTGGTGCTTTTCATGCACACCTGTTTCTGATTTGCTGATTATCACCTGGTGCTATATAAGTGTAACCCAGTGGGTTTTAGTGCCCAAAAGAAGAAAACTATTATTTTAGTGCCCAAAAGAAGAATACCATTTATGGTAACGTCAATCATTTCTAAACTGTAAATCAAGCCCTCTTATAGGCCAAAATAGAAACACTGTTTCCCCATTGGCTCAAGACTCCAATTAGCCCACCCTTTCCCTTGCCGAAACGGGTGTGCGCTCATGTTTTTTCTGTTGATCAAGAGAGACGAAAGCACACGCAAAAGAACCTTCGAGAAAGACGAAAGCACACGCAAAAGAACCTTTGAGAAAGACGAAAACACATGCAAGAGAAATAACTTCATCTGAACAAAACCTCACTGGACCTGAGACATCGGAGGACCGGACCTGACCTACCACTGCAATTTGAAAGCCATTGGAACACTTTGATTTGCGGGGAAATGGGCTGGAGGACTGGACTCTGATGAGAATAACTATAGAAGCGTCTCTGCTGTTTTTTTCCCCCTTATTCTATCTATTGGATTTGGAGCTGGAATTCTCCCTGATGAGGGAGATGGCGAGCTTACCCTGTTGAACTGAACCAAACCGGAGTTGGCCTTTTGAGAGAGCAGATCACTCTCCCAGCAACACAGGCAATTGGAGTGTTTTAGGAAGAACCACATAAAGGAGTTTTGACTTGACTGACTAAGACACTGACTAATAGGACTAATAATTGTTTTGAGCTCACCTAGGGACACTGGGGTTTTATGTTTTTGTTTATTCCATCAATGAATGTAAACTGGATTTTTACAGTTACGTTAATCAAATTGTTGTGTTCAATACAGTTCATCTAAACTTTATCTGTGGCTCCAGTAACTGTTTTACCTCTTACTCTTGTCTCATTACCCTCCCTCCCAAACCTAGTCTCTGGTCCATCTTAATCAATTATACAGTAATTACGTCATTACTGCAAGACCCTGGTTACAGCGTTAAAGCTTGGCGAGCCAGCCAGGAGGATTTTAAGCATTTATAGAGTCATTAGCCACCCCAAAATATTGGTGACTAACTTCAGTGTTTCTGGAGCTTCACGGATTATTGTTTTATTTTTATTTGCTGGTACTTTCGTGTTCTAAACATGGATATTGTGAGATCTAAGGATGTTAAAGTCAACCAAGCTGTGTTGGTTGGCGGTTTAACTAAAACTGAAATTGACAATGAAGTCTTTGAGTTTCTAAAACAGTTCGGTCCTGTCAAAAGACTTGTTGAAGTAGTGATAAGGTCATTGTAGAGTATGTACATGAAGCTATGGTTGATGAGCTTGCAAAACAATTACCTTGTGACAGACCTTGTATTGCAAAACCAGATGTTATCCATCACATTCAAAACCTAGCCAGCGCTTATAGCATTGAAACTAGTACCTCAGCTACTGATACTTATCTGTCAAGGTTAAAGATGTAGCTGCTCAAAGTAAAAGATCATTTGAAGACATTCTGAGGGGGGAGTTAGCCAAGATTGAGGGGAGAGAACAACTGAATCTGCTGAACCCCTTGAACAAGAACCAGTGCCCTCCAGTCATCTGCCTCTTCTGTCACCTCCTCCTTCACCAGCTAAGTCTGATGCCACCGTCTTAAGTGACTCTCAACCAATTGCAGAAACAGGTAAGCAGACACAAAACATTCCTGCTGATCTTTTGAGTACTCCTGAAGTGCAGCGAGTCATTGTAGAGCACATTTTATTTTATTTTATTTATTTAATCCTTTATTTAGACAGGAAAATCTCTTGAGACTCAATGTCTCATTTACAAGAGAGACCTGTTATGCAAAACAATAACAGGTCATGCACCTCATTCGAACTCTCATTACAAGCTGAAACCTTTCTCTGGCAGAGTTCCACACCCTTTCTTTGAGACTGACTACGGCACTTGGCGCAACAGCGTAGAGTTTTTCTTAACTGATCCTTCATGCACTAACACTCAAGTTGTATGTAAAATTGTTGAAAATTTGTCACCGCCTGCGGCAAACATTGTCAGAAGTCTCGGGCCGAAATCAAGCCCCAAAACTTATCTTGAACTGCTTGACTCTGCTTACGCCACAGTTGAAGATGGCGATGAACTCTTTGACCGCTTCCTCAACACTAATCAAAATGTTGATGAGAAACCTTCAGACTTCCTGCAAAGATTACATATTGCCTTGAGCTCAGTCCTCAGCAGAAATGGCCTTGCCCCCACTGTCTCAGACAAACAGCTTCTCAGGCATTTCTGCAGGGGCTGTTGGGACAGTGCACTAATCTCCAATCTCCAGCTGGAGCAAAAGAAAAGTGATCCACCCCATTTTGCAGAGCTACTATTGCAACCTAAGGCCCAGTCACACGGCACTTAACGAAGGGTGATGAAGCCCTGACGAAACAAGAAATCTGGGCTTTCGTTGACTGTCGTTGGCATCGTTTAACCTTCACCCAGCTTCATTCCTGCAGCTGATGCTTTGTCAGGATTTTTTTGTGGATATAATTAATTATTTTGCCACAAGCAACTGTTGAATTTGAAACAACAAAAAAGTTGTTTAATTTCCGACGGTACTTGAATGCAGCATCAGCAGCAGCAGGAACTGCTGCGTGCGCTTATTATTTTGTATTAAATATAACAATATGAGTGTAGGAATGATAATCTGGTCCTTCTGTACATGTGGCAACAGGTAGATGAATCAAAATGATGATATAAAGAGCTGTTCTGGAAGGAAGAATTCACGCTGTGGATCAGTGACCAGCTGGTGGAAATAACCGCACGAGTCAATGCGCGCGCTCACACGCACTGATTAATTTACTGCTCTGATATATTCAATCATCTTTACACTTATATTTATATTTATTCTCCCTTTTGACAGTTTTCTGTTATAAATATATATATATGGCTTAGAACATAATACAGTGATACAGCAGTGACCACAGCACACTTTTTTTTTTTTAATTGGAGGAAGACGGAGCGCGCAGCGTGTCGACAGAGTGAGGATTCTGATGATGGAGATGATCCCTCTTTTGTTCTGGACGAGGAACCAGAGCAGGTGGTCCACCGACGTGCACACAGATCTCCACAGCTTCTGTTTGCAGTTTCTCAAGGACTCAGTGCTATGAGCTCCGTCCCAGCGCTGAGTCCTGGAACGCAGAGATGCAGACACACACACTGCTCCAGCTGTAGCTACAGGCGTGTTTCGTCAAGATCATGAGCTTCGGTTTTGTTAAGTTCCTCTTTCGTCCCTTTTGCGCTCTTGCTTCGCAGACTGTTCGGTGATAAAAGCTCTTTCGTCCACCTTTTCTCAACGAATTGTGACGTTTTTTGCTTTTTCCCTTCGTTCAGGAATCGTCGTGTGCCATGTGACTGGGCCATAAGAACAGAGGAAGGCAAGCAGGCAAGTAAAGTGACACAAATGAAGCAGCACTTGGGGATGCAAAGAACACGAGTTTATTCCAACACAAATGTGCCCCCAAGGTAGGACCAGTTACGAGCATGACATGGACAAGGAAATGGACATTCAGGAACAAATTGCAGATCTTCAGACGCAAACTGCACAACTCAAAGCTGACAAGACAGGGAAAAGAACCAAGAACCCCCTCAAAGAAACCAAAAGAAAGCCAACAAATAAATGCAACACTGCCCAAACCAAAGCCTGGATATTGCTTCAAATGTGGTGAGGATGGTCACATCTCCTCCAACTGCACCAATGACCCAAATGCTGCCCTCATAGCAGCTAAAGGAAATGCTCTGAGACAAAAACAAACAGAATAGGACATACTCCACAAAGTCACACACTATGCTGATTTAAACTAGAGAAAGCACCTATCGTGGGACAGACAAGTGCTAAAGACAAACAACGTCCCACAGAGAAAAAGACAAAGAAAGCCTCTTGCAAAGCCGCAAACATCAATCCAGAATTCAAACTTCCAAAAGGACTTGTGGGCAGGAAATGTACAGCCAGGGTTACCATCACCGGAGTAGATTGCAGTTGCTTGCTTGACACAGGCTCTCAGGTGACAACTATTGCAAAGTCTTTCTACCAAGAACATCTTTCTGAACATGCCATAAAACCAGTGACCTTCTTGAAGTTGAAGGGGCAAATTGGTCAGACAGTACTACAAGTATACTTAGGGTATATTGAAACCCGTATGAAGTTTCCAAAATACTTTCTTCAGAATGAGCCTGATGTGCATACTCTTGCTCTTATTGTACCTGACCTCCGCTCCAACTCAGACACACCCTTGTTAATTGGCACCAACACACTTGATCCCTTGTATGAGCAGCTCTGTGAAGACCTACCCCAATCACAAGTCACTCCCATATGGTTATCAGCAAGTGTTAAAGACTCTTGAAATCAGAAAAAAGCAAAGTGACAACGGCAAGTTTGGTTTAGTTAAAATTAAAGGCAGAGTCCAAGAAGTCCCTCCACCCAATCAGAAAATCCTACTCGAAGGTTTTGTGCACGCTAACCACGCCAAGTCTTATCAGTGTGCATTCAATGAACAACCTACCAATTCATCCTTGCCTGGTGGTGTGTTTGTAGATTGTTGTCTTATTGACTTGCCGAGAAATGAGCCATACAAAGTTCCAGTGCTCTTGAGAAATGAAACCAACCACAACACCAACCAACCACCAACTGCATCCTTGCTGAGTTACATGTTCCTGATTCTGTCATACCTTGCCAAAAGCCAGAGAGAACTGATCCAAAGGTTTCTGTTACCTGTCACTCACAGCAGCAGACCACTAACTCGAAACCTCCTCTTTCTTTTGATTTTGGCACTTTACCACTGTCTGAAGAGTGGAAGCAACAGATAACAGAAAAGTTGAACACGTTCTCTGATGTTTTCTCACACAATGATCTTGACTTTGGCCATGCCACACACATTAAACACCACATCACTTTGAAAGATGAAACACCTTTTAAACAGAGATCTTGCCCAATTCACCCTCATAACAATGAGGCAGTCAAGAACCACTTAAAAGCCCTCTTAGATGCAAGCATTATCCACAAATCTGAAAGTCCATTCTCTTCACTGATAGTGGTGGTCTGCAAAAAGAACGGCGATGTGCGCTTATGTGTTGACTATCGTAAGCTTAAGTTGCAAACTATTCACGATGCTTATGCCTTGCCCAATCTAAAGGAGTCTTTCTCTGATCTTGCAGGTTCTCAGTGGTTCTCTGTGATGGACCTCAAATCGGGGTATTATCAGATAGAGATACGGGATTTGTGTGAATTGTATGCCCTTTAACAGTTTAATTTAACAGTTTGCCCCAAGGAATAACAAATACCTTCCAGAGGCTTATGGAGAAATACATGAAATACATAAACCTCAAAGAATTCCTGGTCTTTCGTGATGACTTCATTGTCTTTTCTAGTTCTCTTGAAGAGCACGAAGCCCGTCTCATCCATGTCCTTGAGCATCTCAGAGAGTATGGCCTCAAGCTTTCAGTGGACAACTGTCACTTTTTCCAGACTTCCGTTCATTATCTTGGCCACATAGTCTCCAGAGATGGTGTCAAAACAGACCCTGAGAAAATAGAGGCCCTCAAAACCTGGCCAAAACCCCAAACATTGAAAGAGCTCCAGTCATTCTTGGGCTTTACCGGTTACTACCGGAGATTTGACAAAGATTACTCCAAGATAGTCAGGCCCCTCACATCCCTCATGGCTGGCTATCCACCAAGACGAAAAGGCTGCAAGAACACCCACAATGACACAAGGTATCTGAACCCCAAAGAACCATTTGGCGAACGCTGGAATGAAAACTGTCAAAATGCCTTTGAAAACATAACTAAAAAACTTACCACCTCACCTGTTCTCGGCTATGCAGATCCAAGGCTCCCTTATCTGTTGCACACAGATGCTTGTACAACTGGACTTGGTGCAATTTATGTCAAAGTTATAGCCTATGCAAGTAGAGGTCTCTCAAGCAGCGAATCCCGATATCCTGTACACAAATTAGAATTCTTAGCTTTAAAATGGGCCATAACAGACAAGTTTCATGATTATCTGTATGAACGTTATCACAGATAATAATCCACTGACTTACCTCCTCACTACAGCAAAGCTTGATGCTACATCTTACCGTTGGCTTGCTGCTTTGTCTGTCTACAACTGTGACATAAAGTACAGAGCTGGCAAACAAAATCTGAATGCAGATGGTCTGTCTAGAAAGCCCCATGACAAACCTGAGCAAAATCCTGTTTTCATCGCAGAGTGTGAGCACATTGATAAGTTCAGAGCCCATCTCTTGTCTTTGGTTAAGGATTCTGAGCTCCAAATTCATGCTGATACTGTAATAGCCACTTGCCAAAGACACACAGCCCTTGTCCAGCATGAATCTTTCTGCACTCTTGTCCATGTCTGCCGCAGCTGTTCCTGAGATGTTTCAAGAAGAGGGCAGTGATACTAACTTGTTTGCTTTGCCCAGATACAGTCATGCCGACCTTATGCACTTGCAAAGCAAAGACCCGACCACTGGCAAAGTCATTGCTCTGCTCTCTGCTGATTCTCATCCACCCGCCAATGTCAAAAGTGAACCTCCTGATGTCCTCTTGTTTCTTAAAGAGTGGAAATGCCTTGAGTTTCAAAATGGCCTCTTCCGAAAACGCCAGTCTGGGTCTGAGACTTTGTTGAAGTTAGTCCTTCCTGCGTCCCTCAGATCCATTGTTATGTAAAATGTCCATGACAACATGGGACAATTAGACATCGAGCACACACTTGAACTCATTCGATCTCATTTTTATTGGCCTAAGCTGGCTGCAGATATTAAAAAGAAAATCAAAGCTTGCGAGAGATGTGTCTGCAGAAAAGCCCCAGCAGAAAAGGCCGCCCCACTCAACATTCAAACAACCAGGCCCATGGAGCTCGTATGTATGGACTTCCTCTCAACAGAGCCAGACAGTAAAAACACCAAAGATGTCCTAGTGATTACCAATCATTTCACCAAATATGCAGTGTCGCTTCCCACCAAAGACCAAAAGGCCACCACTGTAGCAAAAACTTTGTGGGAAACTTTTTTGTCTATTACGGCTTTCCCAAAAGACTCCACAGTGATCAGGGAAGAGACTTTGAGTCCAACACCATCAAAGAACTCTGCTCGCTGCTTGGTATTCCCAAAGTCTGCACAAGTCCTTATCATCCGCAGGGCAATCCCGTTGAACGCTACAATTGTACTTTACTGAGTATGCTTGGTACATTGAAAGACACTGAAAAACAGCACTGGCGAGACTATGTAAAACCACTCACTCATGCTTACAACTGTACGAGAAATTATGTAACAGGATACCACCCCTACGAATTAATGTTTGGTAGACAACCTCGCCTTCCCATCGACATTGCCTTTGGTCTGCTCCAACAACGCAACCAGCCCTTGTCTCACTCACAGTATGTCAAACAATTGAAAAGCCACCTCGAGCGAAGCTATAAAATTGCCATCAAAAACTCTCAAAAAGTTGAAGACAGGAACAAGAAAAGATTTGACAAAGTCATACGTGAATCAACACTGGATGTGGGAGAGCGAGTCTTAGTACTGAGCCTTCGCTTGAGGGAAAACCACAAACTGGCAGACAAATGGGAACAAACAATCCATGTTGTCACCAAGCGAATAGAAAACTTACCTGTGTACATTGTCAAACCAGAAAAGGGTGATGGACCTTCAAGTACTCTTCATAGGGACCTTTTACTCTCTTGTGGGTTCCTCTCCCCAACAGAACCAGAACCTGAATGAGTCACTAAACCTTGCAAACCACAAACAAGGCAAGATGCAGCAAAAGAACTTGAAAATGACAAAACACTTGAGGAAGAGTTTTATTACTCTGACCCACCACAAGTAGAAGAAAGACATTTCATTCAGATATATGAGCCACAAACAACAAAGGTGATCAATCACACCAAATGGCCTGCAAAAACCAAAGAGAGACATGGAAATTGCAGTACCGCTGGAAATGACAACTTACCTGGATGTGACAAGGAAACTGGAAATGACAACTTACCTGGATGTGACAAGGAAACTGGAAATGACAACTTACCTGGATGTGACAAGGAAACCGGAGATGACAACTTACCTGGATGTGACAAGGAAACTGGAAATGACAACTTACCTGGATGTGACAAGGAAACCGGAGATGACAACCTACCAAAATTGTCAACAGAAATGGGAAAGGAAAACGAAACTGGATCTAACTCACTTGAAATCGAAACTGAAAGTAAAACTAACTCGCCCGTGACAAGTGATCGAAACAGCACAAGTGAGCTTGAAACAAAACCTGGAGATGATACAGAAAGTTCATTGAATGCACCTTCTAAGGAAAACACAACAGTTTGTCCCAACTCACCTGAAACACATGCTAAAAGTGACAATGTTGTTATTGAAATTGAACAAGACCTTGAAACTGAAACCTTGCACAATGAAACACAAGTCAGAAGATCTGAAAGAAATCGACAACCATCCCACAGACTTATCTACCCACAGCTGGGTAACCCTCTTATAACAGTCTTCAAATCACTCTCCTAAGGGCTAAACAAAGCATTCGTTGACTCCCTTGCTTATGATGCTGACTGCGGGGGACAGAATATGGTATGTCCCCCCACCTTCTGACATATATGTTTGTACTTGAAACATGCTTTGCCAGTCTTATGTGCAAACCATGTCAGTCTTATGTGCTAAACCATGTCAGAATAGTATCTTTGTTTCTGCAAGTTTGTATTTTTAGCAGCATTGACTTGTTTACACCTGTTTCTTGTTTGTCACATTCGGAATTTTCTGGGACTGCATTTGCCCAGATTTGAAACCAAAAATAGTTGCCTCTAGGGACTAGTGTCTACACATAAGTATCAATGGACCATATGTTAATTTACTCAATTCTGAAAGTTATAAAAGGAAATCAGAAAAGCTATCTGGGACCTCAGAAAGCCCATCTGCAATTATTGCTTGATCTACAAAATCAGTCTATGCAAGTGAAATTATGTTCAGTATGAGTGTTGTCATTAGTGCCACTTTGAAAATTAAATTCATGATAAGTAATTTATCCTAAACTTATGATCTGTTGTTTTTTCAAACTTATGCAAAAACAAATCTTGAGAAAAAAATACAGTATGCGATAGTTAATAATGATTAAGAGCCTGTTCTTTCATATTTATGAATACATTTTACCACACTGCAGTTGTTTTTTAATGAAAACTCAACCTATCATTCTTTTTGAGTTCTGCACATGTGTTGATACCTTATTTACACCAGGATGTTAATAAAATCAATGCTGGCTATTCTCAGAATAAAGTACTTATATCCACAGTTTCAAATTGTATAAGTCAAATGGTGTCCACTTTATGGTCTTCTCAAAACATTAAAATTACTGTTCTGGATGCTCAGAATGCATCCGAGCTTATCTAGAAACCGTTGGCTTCTGGCGGCCTAAAGTGGCCCCCCAGACCCCCGGACTATGGGTTTCGGCCCTGCGAGCCTCGCACTTTGTCCCCCCCAATTTCTACTTCTAAATTGTGCCCTTGGAAGGATCCAATACCCAGCCAAAATATGGATTCATATCACCTTTCATTTTTCGAGCAAGAGCTCACGATGATTTATATTTTGTTCAAAATCAGTAAGGCGGCTGAGCAGATCAAAGAGGGTAGGAACTATCAGTGACACTGTCATTGTGTCACTCTGAAGAGTTTGTGTGTGTTCAGCAAAAGGCAACAAAAGTTCATGCAATGACTTGAGCTTTTGCCATTCACTAGAACGTAAGCTGTCCCACCCCATCTCATTTGCTACTTGGCAAAGGGAATCTTTAATGTTTAAGAGTTGTTCAATCATGTTATAAGTGCTTGACCAACGTGTGGGGCAATCATTAACAACAATTAGGCCACACTCATCTAAAATCTGCGTAGCCACAGATGATTTGCGAAAGAGCTTCACAATTGATCACGCTTTGTCCAGGATTCTCTTGACACTTGCCTCCTTGTTTATCATGTGAACCACATAGTGCAGCAGATAACTGAAACAATCCTTCACTTGGTGATGCAAGCATCAGATTTTGACATGAATGTTCTTCATAAATCAGTGTTTGCATCACCAAGTGAACAATTCTGGCCAGAAATCATACTTATCTGATTCACTAACAAGCTGCAGCGTGTGGACCACACAGGGCATTTGTTCCATGTCCATGTCAATGTTTTGGTAACTACCAAAAGAGGAAATATGCATCAAATTAGTCAATTAATTTACTGTTAAAAACATAAATGCTTAAAGTGCTTAAAAACTTACTGTAGATCTTCAGTCTCCTCCTCCGTGTCACTTTCACCCAGGGGTCATCAGAGCTGGTCTCTTCTTCGTCTGGAGCACTGTGTTTGAAGGCAGCCACCCTATTGCTGCCATTGTCAGTAATTACTGTGACAATTTTCTCATTTGAAATGCCCCATTCTTGCATGCACTTATCACCGTGTGCCTTAATGGACTGAGCAGTGTGTGGATGGGCAACCTGTTCAAGAGCTAGCAGCATGTGTTCTGGTTTGTTTGGTTCCACGCAGAAATAGCAGCAACTTATGGCAAGACGTGATGCAGTTAGTCCTTTTTTAGCCCATAGATTAATCCCAATTGATACTTGTCAGGCATCAGACAGTCTTTGTTTGAACTTTATTTCTTTCTCATAGTGCTTCTCAATCAGATTGCTTATCTTAGTTTTTTGGCACAGTCACTTTTTTTTTTATCAAATTTTTCCAACATAAGAATAAAGTCCTCATCTTCTATTTCAATTTCAATTTCAATTTATTTTCATTTATATAGCGCCAAATCACAACAGAGTAGCCTCAACTCTTGCCTGGAGCAAGGTCTAACCTTACCAACCCCCAGAGCAACAGTGGTAAGGAAAAACTCCCTCTGAGGAAGAAACCTCAAGCAGACCAGACTCAAAGGGGTGACCCTCTGCTTGGGCCATGATACAGACATAAATTACAGAACAATTCACAGAACAATTCACGGACGAATATACAAGAAATGCTGTTGGTGCACAGGACAGGAGGATCACCAACACAAACACAACTCCCATCTCTGGATAGAGCTGCACCTTAAACAGAGAAAAAACAGAATCAGGCATCAGAAAGACAAGAAATACTGTATAATTTGTCAGCATTAAACAACAAGAAAAACAGAGAAATACTAAGGTGATCGCCGGCCTCTAGCCCTATGACCCAGAATTTAGGTAAAGTTGAGGCCGCGACCCGCTCCAATTACTAATAAAATGAATTAAAAGAGTAAAAAGCGTAAAACAAACCTGTACCAGTATGCTAGCCATATGAAAGGGAAAATAAGTGCATCTTAAGTCTGGACTTGAAAGTCTCCACAGAATCTGACTGTTTTATTGATGCAGGGAGATCATTCCACAGAACAGGGACACGATAAGAGACTTCTGCTGTTGTAACTGGCGACCCTGTACTTCCAATCCATCTAGCTATAGCCTCCTCTTTTATTTGTTTTTCCTTGGCATCACTTTTGTATTTTGTGGTACTTACAGTAGAAGAGCATTAGCAATATTCTGGTGGGATGTTTTTGCCTTTTTAGCACTTGGTTCGTCTTTATCAGTGGACTTTTACAACTGTGGGGTAATAAAAAGACAAATAAAAAGTTAAGCCGTGCTTCCATTTTAACTTTACAGTTCAAAAAATGTATTGTCTTCGAAGCATGTTAGATGATGTGACACAATTTTATGCTAGGTCAGTGTGTAAATAATGACAGCGTGTTCACGCACTATCAATGTAAATATATATACAGTTAATTAGTGTTTTTCACTTGTTTTTTAAACAACTTAACGTGTTCACACATTTAGCATAACCTAAAGTGACCAAGGTGATGCGGGTATTTACCAGCCCACCAGACAGTACATTTCAGTTCATCACATTTATTACTAATATGTGAGCAAACTGCAGTCAATATACAATTATATATATAAAATGCTTTAGCGAATTTATCTTTAAGAATATCTCAAGGTGGTTATTCTGTAGATGTCTCTTTAGATTTGTCATGTTCTTGCCGTGGATTACTGTGTTGTATTCTTTACACTTTGTCTTGTTCTCTTTGTCGACAAATATGAAATGAGCCCATAAATCTTCCCTTCTTTTTCTGCCAGCCGTGGACATTTTGTCGTTTTTTGCTTTCGTGTCTCATTGTTTTCTCATAGTCTCTTGACTCTCTTCATCTACCTTTGTGTCTTTCCATGTGCGGTCGAAACAGTGGCTTACTTCCTGTTACTGATTAATAAGCTAAGCTCTGACTGGTTCTCCTCTTGTCTGCTCTCTCTCTTTCTCTTCCATCTGTTGAGTGGTTGTTTTGCCGTTTCTCCCATCTTACCACGATCTTAACCGTCTACTGACTGGATTTCCGTCTCGTCTGTTTTTGTTGACATGAATATAAACTAATTTAGTTATAGTTATCGTCTCAAAAAAAAGAGTTTTATTTTTGTTTTTGTTCTGTTTTCATCCGCAAAAATATTTGTGACGAAAAAAGACAAAAAAATATTTTGTCAACGAAATTAACAGAGTACATGTTCTGCAACTATGACATACAGGACCAGAGCAACAGCCAGCCACGCTCCCGTCTGTTCAGTACAATGACCAAGGTGTCACTCTGTGATCAGATGAGAGGCGCCTCACCTGTGGGGGTGGGGGCAAACCACACACCACACATGTGTTGGGGGAAGCGGGGGGGGGGAGTGCGTGAAACACACGTGGTGTGGGGGGACTGACACTCTGGTATACCACATGCATACTCAGCAACTCCACAGATGTGGGAGCACTTAAGACAAATTTCACCCCCAGCTCGAAACTGATGGTCTGCTGACTATTTTCGTGCTAACAGCGCAAATGGTCACACATTTTCTAAGTGCCAAGCAAGCGATGCCGGATGTTCGTGTGTATCACCTGGAATTTGGCCGACACCTGCCATAAGAAGGATCGAATGGGCTCTCACATTGCACACTCTATCTTTCAGCCGCTGGTGTGCGCAAATAGTTGTAGCAACAGGTGTACGAGGTGTTGGAGGCAGCTATGATTTTACATGTATTGCATATGATTCCAGCTTCATGCGCAATTCGGCCACATTCCTACTATGTGTGAAGGAGCCTGAAGGAATATATCCTAAATGTGCTTAAATATGCATTAACCATTTGTGCTTTTTTCCCCATTCAGAATCATCCTATTATTCTTTATCTTCTATTGAGCCAAGAATATATTGTCACATTTATGAGTGTGTTCTAATGTTTGGAAGTGATCACTTATATATTAATAGAGCTTGTTGCTGTTGAAGAGTATATTACTCATATGCTCATAGTGATCAATATTTATCAATGCTTATTAAACATGTAATCAGTAGCTAAGGTTAATTACAAGATATCTATATATTCAAATACTTTTGAAATATATGTTTGTGTGCTGTTGAACTGTGTATTGTGTGTACCAAATTAAAGTTATGTTATGTTTATGATTATATTTGCTTTTGTTTCAAGATTTGCTTTTGCTTTATTAGTTCAGTTTCTTAGCATGCTGTTATAAAGATGATTTACTTATATAATCATTTTCAAAGTGTTGTAAATGTGATGTGTCCCTTTTTCAGTGTGGCCCAGAAACATACATTGAGAAACATCCACATGTTGCAAACAGCATGGAACAGGATGTCAGTACTGACCACAAACTGTCAGACAAGGAGACTAAACTTGATACACAGGTATGATTAGACTTGTTTGTCAGAATATTGTGCAATTTTGAGATGTGCTAATATTCTTGTGGTATAACTGCGTGATGAGACTTGCTGACAGTCTTTCAGTTTGCAGTTTTCTGCCCAAAAACAATTTCTTATCAGTTTAGGCACAGGTGTCACTTCAGGGAAAGAAGGAAGCAAGAACACTCCACGGCGTGTGTGGGCAGGACCAATGCCACGAAGAAGAGGGATGAAGACCACTCAGATGAAGGACAACACCTAAGATTAGCATGAATCATTGTATTAGCATAGGAAAACAGAGGAGTATATAAACGGAGTCCAGCCCACTGTTCGGGGTTCCTCTTTGCTGAGAGCTTGCTGGAACACGAGACGGCGGGTTGGAGGCTCTCAGTTTCGGGGACCCTCAGAACTTCTGGGTATGGTTTTGTTTTTCTCACTCATTCTGTAAAACTTGCATTCTGTTAAATTCTGTTTAATAAATCTCTGAGTGGTGGTCTAACCCTCATAGTAATTATGTTCAAACTTAAATAACTGGTCAAAACCTTCTTTCAAATCAACAGACGTGCAGGATAAGAAAAGCAGGGGAGAGCGAGATCACAGGAGACCCCTGAATTATCCCAAGAGTCTCGTTTTGCAGGGTTGTGATTTCACAATGTGCCTGCTTGAGTTCATCATGTAAATCAGTAACTGTCTCATCACGTTTGCTGGTAGCGTCTTACAGGGCATGGACCTCATCACTGAGTACTATGTCTGTTACCTTTTTGCCTTTGATGCGCTGTTCAGCAAGGATCAAAGGTTTCCTGGAACTGAGAAACAGATTGTGAGAACAGAGATTCATGTAACATCAAAACCAGCAACACTCATGTTTTATGAGTGCAGCTTGGTGAATTATTTAAGTGCAGAGAATCACCAGGCATTGAACATGTAAACGTGAATTTGTATGATATTTCAGAAAGCAATTAATTTATAAAAACCTCATAAAAAGCTCATTTTTTTGAAGCTCACATCATCAATCTACAGTCTGTCACTGTAGATGCCAGAAATTCTGCTGTAAATGCTTTCTGACACTGGTTATGTTTACATGGGCACTTTATTGCTGATCTGATTGAATTCTATCCGATTGGTGGAACAGATTGTCCTGTTTACATAAACGTGCCATAAAGTGATTCGCTTGCTGTGTGTATTTACATGTACCACGATTACGATCCGATTCAGTGAGTAGAGCAATCCCATAATGCTTTGCGTTGTGTCGTCTGCCATTTGTGGAATACACAAATGAGTTGTACCCAGAAGCTGCCCATATAAACAATGGATTTGTTAGCTGGAGCATAGAAATAGAGCGATGGAATGCCATTTACTAATCCTATTAAGTCAACCAATAATTTGCATCACTTTTTACCAACATTAGAGCAGTTCTTTACCTTTTGACCCCTGTACAAACTGAAATTGACCTTTGTCACCATTCTTGCTGTTTTTACCCCAAAACTCAACATTCAGTAATACGTGGTCCAAACTATACATTTTTGGAATCTTTATGATCAGGCAAATAATGTGGTGTAGTTTTTCAAATTGATTGGAGCATTTTTAAATTATGACCACTGTGTAATTCTTCAACTGACCTCCACCTGGCTGCCTATTGAAAATTCACATAGCCAGTAGGTTTTTTTAAAATGTAATGTCTAAGCTGTATTTGTGCTGAATTTGATGCTTGTATCACCATTTGAAGGATTGTTTCAGTTATCTGCTGCATTAATAAGCCAACAGAGCATGAACCAGTGGCTGTCTGTTAGCTTAAACGTGTATATACAACCCAATTCCAATGAAGTTGGAACGTTGTGAAAAATGGAAATAAAAACAGAATACAATGATTTGCAAATCCTTTTCAACCTACATTCAGTTGAATACACCACAAAGACAAGATATTTAATGTTCAAACTGTCAAACTTTATTGTTTTTGTGCAAATATTTGCTCATTTAGAAATGGATGCCTGCAACATGTTTCAAAAAAGCTGGGACAGTGGTATGTTTACCACTGTGTTACATCACCTTTCCTTCTAACAACACTCAATAAGCGTTTGGGAACTGAAGACACTAATTGCTGAAGCTTTGTAGGTGGAATTCTTTCCCATTCTTGCTTGATGTACGACTTCAGTTGTTCAACAGTCCGGGGTCTCCGTTGTCGTATTTTGCACTTCATAATGCACCACACATTTTCAATGGGCGACAGGTCTGGACTGCAGGCAGACCAGTCTAGTACCCACACTCTTTTACTACGAAGCCACGCTGTTGTAACACGTGCAGAATGTGTCTTGGCATTGTCTTGCTGAAATAAGCAGGGACGTCCCTGAAAAAGATGTTGCTTGGATGGCAGCATGTGTTGCTTCAAAACCTGGATGTACCTTTCAGCATTGATGGTGCCATCACAGATGTGTAAGTTGTCCATGCCATGGGCACTAACACACCCCCATACCATCACAGATGCTGGCTTATGAACTTTGCACTGCTAACAATTTGGATGGTCTTTTTTCTCTTTTGTCTGGAGGACACAATGTCCATGATTTCCAGAGTGTGTGGTGAGACAAAAAGCAAAGCAGACAAGATAAATAAGTGACAGAAAAACCAATGGTGAAAAATATAACTTGACAAAGACAAACAATAATTAATGTGAACAAAACAAAAGGGGCAAAAATAGGAAATAAAATGACAAGCCTAAAAAGAAGATAACAAGAAATTAATGACTATGACTAAAGCTAGAAGGAAACCGATACTGGCTAAAGTAACGCAAACTGATTGATGATCCTTCCGAAGGTTCACCTACAGAAACCCTGTGATGACTTTTACTTCCTCTAGATCAGGGGTGGCCAAGTTCGGTCCTCGAGAGCCACATTCCTGACACTCTTAGTTGTCTCCCTGCTCCAACACACCTGAATCCAATGAAAGACTCGTTAGCAGACTTTTAATGAGCCTTTCATTGGATTCAGGTGTGTTGGAGCAGGGAGACAACTAAGAGTATCAGGAATGTGGCTCTCGAGGACCAAACTTGGCCACCCCTGCTCTAGATAGTCTAGTTTGATTGTCTTCTCGTCTTCTGGCTGCTGATTGCAACAACAGCTCACTGAAGAATTGCCATCAACCTGTTGATCACAGTCCAGTTTCTCTGATTAAAATCGACCCAGTATTGACCACATTCACATTTTGGGAACGAAATCCAAAATCCAGTCCATGGAACAAGAGTGACCCCTGTTGGACGAATTGGGGAAGGGCATGTGACCAACTCATGCAGATTTAAATTGTAACCATGTTTTAAAAGAAAAATTTCATTGTATTGTTGTAACAAAAAAAAAAAAAAGAAAAGAAAAGAAAAGAAAACAACGTGACCATTTAACCTCATGCATTAAAGTAATATATGTGATATGTTATACTCTGTTCATTGTGGAAAGTTTACCTAATGTGCTTTTTTTTTGCATATATAATTGTGTGTGCATGTCAACGGAAAGAGTTATCCTACAGGACTTGTTTGGGTTCAAAGCAGAAATTTCGAAGTAGACGCTGATTTATATATATATAAAACCAGACAAAGAAACTCAGAAAAAACCTACAGTACCCAGAATTCTTGGGGGTGGAGCTTTTAAACCTTTAAAAAAGCCTGTGCCCCAGGAAATCGCGCTCTTGCCTTTTTTGCTCTCTCCTCTGCTGCTTCTTTTTTTTCCTTGGGTCCTGAGATGCTCACCTTGCCTTACAGATTCTCCGAGCTTTTGTCTGCCACCACGTGACTTAAAACTTATTTCTTGTTTGTGCGTGCCAACAAGAAATTACTTTTCTTTTTTGACAAATAACTTTTGCTCAACTTTTGTAAAGTTAAACGCACAGGCACATTTAACTTAATTTTTTGATTTTGTAAAATTAAAACCTTTTTTCTTCTTCAACTCCATATCGTGAACATTTTTCTCATAAAGTCAGGTATTTTGAGGCTGCCAGCTTTGCTCTTCTGGAAACAGCAAAAATGTATCTGTTAAAGTGGTCTCTGAACGCAATTGACACTATTTTTTCTATAAGACACTCAGGAGCGGAGGACCCGACCTGTCCTGCTGGGACACATGTGATGGGTTACGTGATGGACAGTTGGAGGAAATGGCAGGTCATGTGCCTTTACACGCTGTCTGTGGAGGACGTCGAAGATGTGTATATATTTGGCATGGTGGTGACCGGGTTCCTGCTGTGTGGAGCGGGCATAGCGCTGGTTTACCAGAAAATTAAGAAAGTGGAAGCGGCAATAATTGGCCCGTCCAGGCTGCCCCACATGATTGATTCGATTGGAAGGGCAGTGTCAGCTCAGTCGGCGGGTGTTAACCGCGCATTGGATACCATCTCCGGAAGAATGGCTGCGCTGGAAAACCGCATTGATCGTCAGTAATGACCACATCTCCTATCCTAATTCAGATGTATTGAAAGCAACTCTGTCTCAGACTGTGGAATCTTTCAGGCGTCTGCTAATCTGGATTTTCATTCGGCTTCCCAAAACACAGCTGCACTTCAAGGCCGCTGTGATAAAAACCTCCTGGAGAAGAACAACGCTCATGCCTCACTCCCCTGGTCTCCCCCGCCCTCAGCTTCTCCAGCTCTGACGTTGACTGTGGACAGTGGACTGTTCAGGGCTGGGCCCCTCCTCCCTCCAGAATGGACGAACAAGGCCGTTGATGGCGCCTAAAGGCAGCCTCCGGGTGTTCTGTCTGATAACTGGACTCTTACAAATCTCGGTCGTCGTCTCTCATCCTGTTGTTGTGTGTGATCATTGTTCATTGTGCTGGTGGGTTTTTTCCTGCATTGCTGCTGCATGATTCAATGCAGCAGCAATGAAGGTTTATCTTTCCCAAGTTTTACCTCGTGTGTGCTTTTTATATGTGTTCATATGGGCCGGCTTATATGTATTGTGTGTTCGTCTGTCGTCATGAGGCTGGTCATGGTTTGCTCAGCCCTGCTGTTGACCTAAGGCAGGATATACATCTGGAGCTGGTCCCCGGGTGCCTAAAGGCGACTTCTGCTCCTAACTGGCAATTACGATGGGTTAAATGCAGTAAACACATTTCATTGTGCAGGGAACATGTTCCTTTGTGCATATGACAATAAAATTCTTTTGAATCCTTGAATCCTTTGAATCCTTTGAAGTCTCCTTGTCTTCCTTCCACTGTCCAGATGTCATACCCAGTACTGTCCTAGCTATCTCCCTCACCGCATCTGCAGTACTTTTCCAGTTGTCCAAAATTGCTTCCGCTCCAACTAGTGCTTCTCTCACCTGCTCGCTAAATTTCACACAACAGTCTTTCTCCTTCAGCTTCCACCATCTGATCCTTTGTTGAGCTCTCACTCTCTTCTTCTTCTTTACCTCTAAATTCATCCTACAAACAACCATCCTATGCTGTCTAACGACACTCTCTCCTGCCACCACCTTACGGTCTCTGATTTCTTTTAGCTTGCATCTCCTATAAAGAATGTAGTCCACCTGTGTGCACCTTCCTCCACTCTTATGTTACTCTGTGCTCCTCCCTTTTCTTAAAGTATGTATTCACCACAGCCATTTCCATCCTTTTTGCAAAATCAACTACCATCTGTCCTTCCTCATTCCTATCCTTGATACCATATCTACCCATTACTTCCTCATCACCTCTGTTCCTTTCACCAACATGGCCATTGAAGTCTGCTCCTATCACCACTCTTTCATGCTTGGGCACACTCTCCACCACCTCTTCTAACACACTCCAGAAATCTTCTTTCTCCTTCATCTCACAACCAACCTGTGGGGCATATGCACTGATGATATTCATCATCACCCCTTCAGTTTCCATCTTCACACTCATCACCCTGTCAGACACTCGCTTAACCTCCAACACACTTTTAACATACTCTTCCTTTAAAATGACCTCAACACCATTTCTCTTCCTGTCCTCACCATGGTACAACAACTTGTACCCACCGCCGATGCGCTTGCTCTTACTTCCCTTCCACTTGGTCTCTTGCACACACAATATGTCTACCTTTCTCCTCTCCATCATATCAGCCAGCTCTCTCCCTTTACCAGTCATACTACCAACATTCAAAGTCCCTACTCTCATTTCCACCCTTCTAGTTTTCTTCTTCTCCCGCTGTTTGTGGAAACGTTCTCCTCCTCTTCTTCGTCGTCTTCGCCCAGCAGTAGCCCAATTTCCACCTGCACCCTGTTGGGCAATAGCACCGGTGGCGGACGTTGTTAACCCGGGCCGTGACCGATCCGGTATGGAAATTCGATTCTTAGTCTGCATAGTTGGGTTGGCTTGTTTTATGCCGGATGCCCTTCCTGACGCAACCCTCCTCATTTATCTGGGCTTGGGACCGGCACTAAGAATGTACTGGCTGCACACCCCATGTGGCTGAGAAACCAAATTCTCTGAACGTCATATAATCATTGCTCATTGAATTTCGTCATCATTAAACTGCTCACTGTGATATGTCCTGTTATTTAACTCCTGCCTGAGTTAAATAAATATCTCAGATGTGTGAAGTTGTCTGTGATTTTTGTATGGTTTTACAGAGGTTGTCGGATCGGTTCTGCAGAACTTACTCCTGAAGTTTAGAGACTGATTTTAATATTTCCTATCTACTGATCCTAAAATAAGTGATATTATAACCGTGCTATATCAGGCAGTGATAGGTGGTGCCCCTTTCCGAGTTAAAATTAGCCACAAGTGATAATTTCAAATATCTTAAAACACACATTATATTCTTCCTGTTTCTGCTAGATGTATAATCTAGATTTCACATCCCAGAGCGCCGATTGGAGCACAAGAGGACAAAGTGAATCCTCAGAGCCGGATGTCAGTCATGTGACTTTATTCAGTCACTGCATCATCTTTTTAAAAACCACTGTGCATTTTTGAATGGCTTTGAGTTGTTTTTGAGTCGAAGAAAGTCCAGTTAAAGGTGTTAATTATTTAATGTTATTTTTCTGCTGTTTTACATGTGTGCTGCTTACGAGAAAAAAAGGTACTGAGTCTGTTCTCTGGAAGGGAAGCGTGTCACATGATACGACACGCTCACCTGGGACCCATCCCTCACGCTGCCTGTCTGCGAGGTTTGATCTGTGTACATGGACGGCAAAAAAGAAAACAAAAAAGAACAAAAAACACACACATACACAGATGTCAGCATGCTGCCAGGCAACGTGTTCAACTGCACACCGAGAACAACTTTGGGATGAAGGAACCTGCCCAAGGGCTCTGTGTGATTTGTGATCAGCTCTCTGGTTACTCTCGTCATCATCATCATTATTAGTTCCATTTTTATCCATGTATTTAGAGCATTTTGATACACTGGAAGAATGATATTTTGGCAGCCTCTGTCATCATTCAGCCTCACTGACAACAGACTTCTGACTGACAGTACTGACTCCAGGGCCAAATGGTGGTCATCTCCAAAAACTATTTCTTAACATAAAATTCTGTTCTATGAACACAGATAAAGATCTACCCAGCAAGGGTTCACAGACGGATGGGGTGTCTGACACATTTCTGATCTTTTTGATGTGTGAGCAGCGAGCACGTTGCTGTGTTGACTTTGAGTGATGTCTCTCCATAACTCTCCAAAGCTGGCAGGCTGCCGCACTGTCTCACAGCAAGTACTAATCAGGACTGAGTCTGCATAAGTTATGAGATCTGAGGGGACCAGGTGTGGTGAGTTCGACAAGGCTGCAGTGACCACAGGTCCACATGTGATGAATATTCACCACGACAGTAACATGCACAAACCAGATGATTTGTTTCAGAGTAGTTGGCGATCTGATGCACAAACATTTCTAGTCACTGTGACAGAATGCACACACCGTACATGGAAAAATACACAAAATAATCAAAGGTACAACATCCACGGATGAGTCAAACATGTAAGAAGGTACTTTGAATGAACAGGATGCAAATGAGATGAATGACATCAGAAAATAAGGAGCAGTTTCTTAGTCCAGCTTTCACTGAACACTAAAGCAGTTAATCAAGAGTCGGCAAGGAGAGTCCTCCTGCTGACCTGACTGACAACGTTCCCAGAAAGATGGTCTGTATTCTAGCCAGAATTGGACTAATCCTCCCTTGATCTCAGCACTACTGGAGGTCAACCTTAAAAAAGCATTAAGCAAATAGCTAATGGAATTAAGGCAATAATAATAAAGGGATATAGTGAGACAATTATATTAAGAAGATATAAATCATGTTGAGTGTGAGGTGAGTGTTTTTTAATTGATTGATGGAAATGGCAATCCATAGGTTTTCTGGAGACTAACAGCATTTACTGTCTCTTACAGAGCAAAAGAGGCAAACGGGCTGAGATAAGAAAATTACAGTGGCTGAGGAATAAATTATTCAGCAAAGATAATCACTTTGTGCTGACATTACTAACGTGAAGAGGCATTTAATTTTCTTTATGTGGGAAAGCAGACGGAGGTGAAGCTTTTCATGAAGATTAAAACCTGCTGTCCTCTAATCAATCCCAGGAGGGATTCTCAAAAAAAAAAGTTTATCTCTACACTTCCTGTGCATGACGGGTCAGTGAATCTGATTCAACGATTCAAAAACATCTACAAATTCATTGACATAAACTGTGAGAAGTATGTGGGAAACCTGGAAGAAAAAACAGATACTTTAAGACAGAAGTATGTGGGAAACCTGGAAGATGAAAGAGATGCTTTAAGACAGAAGTATGTGGGAAACCTGGAAGAAAAAACAGATACTTTAAGACAGAAGTATGTGGGAAACCTGGAAGATGAAAGAGATGCTTTAAGACAGAAGTATGTGGGAAACCTGGAAGAAAAAACACATACTTTAAGACAGAAGTATGTGGGAAACCTGGAAGAAAAAACAGATACTTTAAGACAGAAGTATGTGGGAAACCTGGAAGATGAAAGAGATGCTTTAAGACAGAAGTATGTGGGAAACCTGGAAGAAAAAACAGATACTTTAAGACAGACGTATGTGGGAAACCTGGAAGAAAAAACAGAAACTTTAAGACTGAAGTATGTGGGGAAACCTGGAAGATGAAAGAGATGCTTTAAGACTGAAGTATGTGGGAAACCTGGAAGAAAAAACAGATACTTTAAGACAGAAGTATGTGAGAAACCTGGAAGATGAAAGAGATGCTTTAAGACAGAAGTATGTGGGAAACCTGGAAGAAAAAACACATACTTTAAGACAGAAGTATGTGGGAAACCTGGAAGAAAAAACAGATACTTTAAGACAGAGGTATGTGGGAAACCTGGAAGAAAAAACAGATACTTTAAGACTGAAGTATGTGGGAAACCTGGAAGATGAAAGAGATGCTTTAAGACAGAAGTGTGGGGAAACCTGGAAGAAAAACAGATACTTTAAGACTGAAATATGTGGGAAACCGGGAAGATGAAAGAGATAAGGTGCTTTTTACTACAAAGCTCCAGCACTACTCAGCTCTACTTGGTTTGGTTCCAAGCGCGTCCTTTTCTACTACAAATAGTACCTCTTCAATGTGGGCGGGGTCAGAAGAGCAAATTGCAGTGAGGTCATTTTATATGCGACACAAACATAAACAATGGCGGACTCTGTGTGTTTACTGCTGTGTGAGTTTTTAAGAGAAAGTTGGTGGCGGTGAGACAAAACACGCTTGAGAAGTACAGAAGACTTTGGGAATTCATACAACAACATGAAGATGAAGATGAGAAGATACAAGCTGCTAGAGATGAAGAGACAAAGCATGACGGTAAGCTAATCGTTAGCTTCCTAAGTAGCTCGTAAATAATTAATAACGGCAGGCTGTCGCTATTAAGTATTAAAATTGTGGCTGTCAAAATAAAGCGTTAATTTAGATTAATTACAATACCTATCAGGCCTTCAGTCACACTTTGCTCCGTTTTGTTTTGACGTCAGTGACTTGGTCTGTAAATAAAGATGCGTTTCTGAGCAATAAACCTGTTTTTTTACCAAAGTAACCTACTTTGATAACTTATTGTTAAATCTCAGATGTGGGAGTTTGTGCGTTTACTGACGTTCACGCACAAAAAGTTTATTCGATTTTAATGACCGTTAATTAACGTCGTCACTGAACTCGAACAGGCATAAAACACATTAAAAACATTTGTTTTTCATCCAGATTTTAATGTTCAATGGACAAAATATGAAATCTAATAAGATAATTATTACAGGAGTCATATTGTGCAGAAAGAATCAGCCTCCAAACTCCCACAATTCTGTTTTTTTATAGCCATTCTTTATAATACAGCCTTTTATTGTCATTGTACACATAAATACAATGAAATCTGTCTGCATTTAACTCATCGAAATTACACTTACAGTTCTCCCAATTTAAGATCAATTTACAGCTTGTTTAATACCTGCTTGATATGTAACAGAAATAACCCTGATCCTTTTTTTACCTGATTATTAAATGCCCCAAACACACACAGATCTGAGTTTTTTTTAATAAACCTGCAATTAAATGATTCATTTAGATTAATTAATCACAAACCCTGTAATCACTTACATTATTTTTTAATAACCTGACAGCACTAATTAAAGTATGTATGCTGTGTGAGTTTCAGATGGTTTTCTCAGAATCACCGCTGCAGAGGTTCATGCCACAGAATGGGACACTTTCTCATCATCATGTTATACACCAGTTATGTTTCACTGTGAATTTTGAATAAATTTGTACTTTTTGCTAAAATGTCTCCACTTTTGTGTAACATCAGTTTGATTTGTAAAAGTTACCAAAGTTTACTGATTTAAAGGCTAACAGTTTGAAAAACTGTTAAAGCAAAATCCAGTAGTAAAATAAGTTTTACATTTAATGGGGTCATAAATGTAAACTGAAGTAAACAGACAGTAAAACTGGTTGTTCAGAATTCCTTGATGTAATGGTGCCTTCACTGAAGTGACTAAACCTTTTTGTTTATGTTACATACCATTTGGTAAAATCTCAGTTTGTGATTATTGCAGCATCTGTGTAAAGATTCAGCCAGGTGTAGTGTGCAGTGTCTTCTGGAGCGGCAAAAACCCAAATTAAAAATTCTTAGAAATGAACCTTCATTGCACCAAAACATCAATGACATAATATTATGATACAGTCACATGAGTCAAATTGTTTACTGCAACAAAAAAAGAGCAAATACCAAAAAAAAAGAAAAAAAGCAACACAAACTATACAAAAGTTTCATGTGTCTGTAGTCTGGGTTGGGGGCGCAGGTCACATGCCCCGGTCACGCATCGCGTGCACAAGGTCACCCAGCACACCAAGATACGCCTGATTAAATGCAGCTTCCACCACCGTTGCTTCCTCAAGGATCAGTCGGATGTGTCGATCACAATGAACCCAGTTCAGCTTCAGCCTCAACGTCACTCAAGATGGACAGATTCTCCTCCTGGAACAGGCTCCCTTTTTCTCTTGCCTGGACAATAATGAAGGTAGAAATGGGAAAAGCAAGTTTAAAAAAAAAAACCTTCAGTCTCTGTATGATCATTCCCCAGAGTTTCAGTTATCTTGGTCACTTTGCATAAAAATTATGTTCTTTCAAAATGATCCTCCAACAAATCAGATCATTTGGAGCATCATTTTGAAAGAACATGACTTTTATGCAAAGCGACCAAGATAACTGAAACTTTGGGAAGGTCCAGCAAAATGGGATTTATTACAATATTTATGGGTTCAGGGTTTTTGTTGTCCTATTACCTCTACTGGTGGTTGGCTCTCACTGCGGTATTGTATCACTTCCTGTTCTGGAGCACAGCGGTGTTTTGCTATATCTGTTAGCTGTTTAATCTGCGCAGTTAGATTGATCTAGTTAACTAGATAATGATTTGTTTCCCAGTGTAATCTTCACGTGCCTTAACTAAAGCACTCCCTCTGCTGAATCACCTCTAAATTATTTACACATTATTCACTTTGTGTGTTTTTAGGAATCCGCTAGCTTAGCGCAGCTACTAGCTCTTAGCCGATTTAGCATGGCGGCTTCTCCTGTTTCTCCCGCACTTTTCTGCCCTGGGTGTAAAATGTTTAGTTATTCCTCGGCCTCCTTTAGCAGTAATGGTACTTGTAATAAGTGTAGCTTATTCGTAGCTTTGGAAGCCAGGAAAAAAATATTCATAACCATCCCAAAGACGTATCGTTATCTTTGGCTGCTTTCAGTGATGCCGGTATTTGGTTAGACTCTTTCTCTCCGATTGTTCTGTCTGAGTTATTTTCATTAGTTACTTCCTCCAAACCATCAACATGTCTATTAGACCCCATTCCTACCAGGCTGCTCAAGGAAGCCCTACCATTATTTAATGCTTCGATCTTAAATATGATCAATCTATCTTTGTTAGTTGGCTATGTACCACAGGCTTTTAAGGTGGCAGTAATTAAACCATTACTTAAAAAACCATCACTTGACCCAGCTATCTTAGCTAATTATAGGCCAATCTCCAACCTTCCTTTTCTCTCAAAAATTCTTGAAAGGGTAGTTGTAAAACAGCTAACTGATCATCTGCAGAGGAATGGTCTATTTGAAGAGTTTCAGTCAGGTTTTAGAATTCATCATAGTACAGAAACAGCATTAGTGAAGGTTACAAATGATCTTCTTATGGCCTCGGACAGTGGACTCATCTCTGTGCTTGTTCTGTTAGACCTCAGTGCTGCTTTTGATACTGTTGACCATAAAATTTTATTACAGAGATTAGAGCATGCCATAGGTATTAAAGGCACTGCGCTGCGATGGTTTGAATCATATTTATCTAATAGATTACAATTTGTTCATGTAAATGGGGAATCTTCTTCACAGACTAAGGTTAATTATGGAGTTCCACAAGGTTCTGTGCTAGGACCAATTTTATTCACTTAATACATGCTTCCCTTAGGCAGTATTATTAGATTGCATTGCTTAAATTTTCATTGTTACGCAGATGATACTCAGCTCTATCTATCCATGAAGCCAGAGGACACACACCAATTAGCTAAACTGCAGGATTGTCTTACAGACATAAAGACATGGATGACCTCTAATTTCCTGCTTTTAAACTCAGATAAAACTGAAGTTATTGTACTTGGCCCCACAAATCTTAAAAACATGGTGTCTAACCAGATCCTTACTCTGGATGGCATTACCCTGACCTCTAGTAATACTGTGAGAAATCTTGGAGTCTTTCACGCAGGTTGACCCCGGCTGAACGGAACTATGACGTGGGCAATTGGGAACTCCTCGCGGTGAAAGAGGCTCTTGAGGAGTGGAGACATCTGTTGGAGGGAGCTGCGGTACTGTTCACGGTTTTCACGGACCATCGGAATCTGGAGTATATCAGGACCGCCAAGCGACTGAACCCCAGGCAACCCCGCTGGTCACTGTTCTTCGGGCGTTTTGACGTCCGGATCACCTACCGCCCCGGGACCAAGAATCAACGATCTGACGCCTTGTCCCGGGTTCACGAAGAGGAAGTCAAGACCGAGCTGTCGGATCCACCGGAATCCATCCTACCCGAGTCCACTATCGTGGCCATCCTCACCTGGGACGTGGAGAAGACCGTCCGGGAGGCCCTGGCACGGAACCTGGACCCGGGGAACGGCCCGAAGAACCGTCTTTACGTCCCACCAGAGGCCAGGGCTGCCGTCCTGGACTTCTGTCACGGTTCCAAGCTCTCCTGTCACCCAGGGGTGGGTCTGGGAAACATTTAACATGAAAGGGATACTTTAAGACAGAAGTGTGTGTGAAAACTGGAAGAAGAAACAAATGCTTTAAGACAGAAGTATGTGGGGAAACCTGGAAGATGAAAAAGATACTCTAACCCTCTGGGGCCAACGCTGTTGTATACGACGGCTAAGACCGAGCTTTATGAAATTCTAAATAACGTTTTAATTATATGACATATAAACTTACTTTTTTTTGCTGAAAAGTTAACTCCCCGGACGTTCGAGCCAGCCATTGGCCTCTTTGTACTCCTCATAGAAGCTGTGTGATGACGTGCGCAATGTGAGTGTTCAATCGGAATTGGTTCACCGTCACATGGTTTTCCAAAATCCAATCTTAGGGCAGATTTACCTCACATGAAAAGCCAAAGATCGTTTTCAGGAGTGATGTGTTACTAGTTGTCCCATTTGAATAGCCCCCTGGGTGCTCCAGTGAGTACATACTATTGGGCTCCATGCGCCCTGCGCCATTACGCACAGTGATCAGTGAAAGCAGACGGAGCAGACAGAGAACCTCTGATGACAATCTCACGTGCTCAAACAAAGAGTGTGTAACTATCAGGATTGCTCCACTAGTTTGCATGTTAATGTTACTGGATTACTCTGTTGCTTTCTTGGCGTAAAGCACTGTTTACCATATCAATGGAGAGAGGGGGAGGGCCGCTTCTCAGACTGTAAGGAGCCAAAGTGGACGAAAGTGTGAATGAAAGCTGCTTTAGGAGCAGCACAGAACACTCCAAAACACAGTAGAAGTAGAAGTTTGTGATGTAACCTTTGTGTAATAGCAGACAGAAATCGCTTTGAGATGAAAACAAACAAAAATGCATCGACCATTTTGTATATGGTCCGTGTACCTAAAAACGCATTACAACGTAAGGATTTCATTTTAATATTTAATTTTTGTCGACTTGCTTGACCCGGAAGTAGTATTTCTACATCTGTGTGTGGATGTTTTGCGCACAATGGCATCGCTGGAAGCACATGCTGGCTTAGTTGAAGAGCTTATTCATCAAGGCAAAACACACGCCGAAATCTCCGCAATGCTGCAGGACATCCATGATTGGGATGTATAAATGTTTATTTTTATTTTTTCCTCGAAGTCTGTGACCCGGAAGATAAATGTAAAGAAGAAGCCCGCTCAAAAATAAGTGACACGAGAGAAGTCAACGCTGAAATTTATCAAAATGGAGAGCTACAGCTACATTTTATTTAAAGCAAATAAGTGAGTGACGCTTAAAGAAGATGACATGACTACCGAGAAGGTCAGCTGGATCTTCCAGGTAACAATTGTTTTTGAAATATTATATGGGGATTACAATACAGATAAGCTCAAAAAAATATTTTACAAGAAAGAGCCCCTTTATATTAGTGTATATGTGTGTGGTAAGAAACCAATGTAGTATATTTTGTGTTAAAGAACAGAGTACCACAAGTACCAATTACCACCTAAGACCAACCCATCTTAATCAGGTGTAATGTTGGACAAACCAAGTCTAAATAATTTCAGAGATAAATATAAATCATGACTAATCCAGGTCTAAATCACAGATATATCTAGGACAGAGCAGGACTAAAGCCACCAGTGTTACCAGTACCAGTTTGAGAGCCACAGCTGTAGAACACTAGAAGAGTTCCTCTCCTCTGGAACCAGTCTCTTGGGTCCTATAATTTTGTAACAATGTAACAATGTTCTTGTCTCCTACAGGTAAACAGCACAACAATCTACTTAACCGTTGACACCAATGTGGCCATCTTTCCGAATCAAGATGGTTACTTTAGTTCAAATTGTTTGGTTGAGCGTGGCCATTATGAGGTCCATGGTGAGTGCACAGAGGCACCTGTGGCAGGAACCCCAGACAGCTCACTCCAGCCCCATAGATTTTCTTTTCACTGGCCATCCAGTGTTGCAGCAAGCTCTGTTTCCACCAACAGGGCCAGTGGAAGAGCTCTGCTTGCTAAAGGTTTTCAAAGGTAATATTTTTCTGTCTCACTCTGGGTTTGAGTTACAAGTAACATATTTCCTAAAGAGTTGTTATGAAGTAAAAACTGTGAATTGTTAACTTAGATATATGCATCTTTAGGAGCATCTACACTGCAGACTTAGCAGATGGGAAGCTTGAAACGAGCCAGACCCTAACTGTACGCTTTTCGGAGTTTGAAGCGACTGTTGATGGCATCCTGTCCAAAGTGAAGGAGGATTTCAAACTGAAGACACCATTGTCTTAACTGATGGCCAAGGAAACAAAATCATGGACTCTGAAGGGACCAGAGGTAAAGTTCAAAGATCTATATATATTTTTTGTTTTTCAATTTTTTTTTATGTGAAAACCTTTCTTTACAGGGTCATCATACTGGAAACAGAGTGCTAGGAAGGTATTTGCCCTGAAAGAGAGCCTTTTTCAACAGCTTCAAGGACGAAAAAGGAGGAGATTAAGGTACTACATCTGCACTGTTTTCCACACATAATGGATTTAAATAAAAATAAGAATAAATGTTGAGGAAAATTATATCAAGTGCTTCTGTATATTTTTGTTTTTATAAGTCGAGCAGATGAGACTGGCCTCAGTGAAACACTGGACAAAATTGAAGAGGTGGTTCTTGCTGCACAGGGACTTCAGGATGTCATCACCACCATAAAGAACTTAACAGAACTTGCCCATTCCAACCATACGTTGACAGTGACTCTGACAGAGGCCCAAGCTGCGGCTGTTAAAGCTGCCTTCACCTGTGTAATCTGTAGAGGTAAGCTTTAAAACAAATGTAATTTATTATGAACATGAATAAAATCATGTCTTTGAGTACCACTTCAAGCTAAGATTTTGACAAAACCTACCTACAAAACACCAACTGATTTGTGGGTCTGTAACAACTATATACAGTGCCGTGAAAAAGTATTCGGCCCCTTGATATTTCACACTTTTAAATTTGTTTATGGCATTTCAAATACAAAAACTAAATCAGGAAGAAGGAAATCATGCAAGAAGAGTGAGGAAAGCCACCAAGACACCCAAGACAACCCAGAAGAAGTTACAGGCTTCTGTGGCTGTGACTGAAGAAATTGTGAATGGTGCAAGTTTTGCATTTTGTATCACCAGTTATACAGCTTCATGATAAAGTGGTACAGAGGAGGATTTTCTTTCACCAAAACATTTGGACATCTGGGCTTGCATCTAAGATGTACCTTCTGGTGAAACCTGGAAGAAGAAACAGCTGCTTTAAGACAGACATATGTGGGAAACCTGGACGATGAAAGAGATACTTTAAGACCTAAGTCTCTGGGAAACCTGGAAGAAGAAACAGATGCTGTTAGACAGAAATATGTGGGAAACCAGGAAGATGAAAGGAATGCTTTAAGACAGAAGTGTGTGGGAAACCTGGAGGATGAAAGTGATACTTTAGAAGAGAAATGTCCTGGAAACCTGGAAGAAGAAATAGATACATCATGACAGAAGTGTGGGGAACCTGGAAGAAGAAACATATGCTTAAGACAGAAGTGTCTGGGAAACCTGGAAGAAGAAAGAGCTGCTTTAAGACAGAAGTGTGTAGGAAAACTGGAAGAAGTAACAGCTGCTTTAAGCGAGAATTGTGTGGGAAACCTGTAAGAAGAAACAGATGCTGTTAGACAGACGTATGTGGGAAACCAGGAAGATGAAAGGAATGCTTTAAGACAGAAGTGTGTGGGAAACCTGAGGCTGGGCGATTTGGAGATTCGCCTCCGCACCTTGGAAAATCCTACAGCTAGCCAGGCCCCTGTAGTCGGTGCGGACCAAGGTAGCTTAGCTGCCGTTAGCTGTCCCCCAGCAGATCCCGAGCAGCCGGGAAAGCAGGCCGGCTGGGTGACTGTGAGGAGGAAGCGTAGTCCTAAACAGAAGCCCCCTGTACACCACCAACCCGTTCACATCTCTAACCGTTTTTCCCCACTCGGCGACACACCCGCCGAGGAACAAACTCTGGTTATTGGCGACTCTGTTTTGAGAAATGTGAAGTTAGCGACACCAGCAACCATAGTTAATTGTCTTCCGGGGGCCAGAGCAGGCGACATTGAAGGAAATTTGAAACTGCTGGCTAAGGCTAAGCATAAATTTGGTAAGATTGTAATTCACGTCGGCAGGAATGACACCCGGTTACGCCAATCGGAGGTCACTAAAATTAACATTGAATCGGTGTGTAACTTTGCAAAAACAATGTCGGACTCTGTAGTTTTCTCTGGGCCCCTCCCCAATCGGACCGAGAGTGACATGTTTAGCTGCATGTTCTCCTTGAATTGCTGGCTGTCTGAGTGGTGTCCAAAAAATGAGGTGGGCTTCATAGATAATTAGCAAAGCTTCTGGGGAAAACATGGTCTTGTTCGGAGAGACGGCATCCATCCCACTTTGGATGGAGCAGCTCTCATTTCTAGAAATCTGGCCAATTTTATTAAAGCCTCCAAACCGTGACTATCCAGGGTTGGGACCAGGAAGCAGAGTTGTAGTCTTACACACCTCTCTGCAGCTTTTCTCCCCCTGCCATCCCCCCAATACCCCATCCCCGTAGAGACGGTGCCTGCTCCCAGACCACCACCAACCAGTTAATATCTATTTAAGCATAAAAATTCAAAAAGAAAAAATAATATAGCACCTTCAACTACACCACAGACTAAAACAGTTAAATGTGGTTTATTAAACATTAGGGCTCTCTCTTCTAAGTCCCTGTTAGTAAATGATATAATAATTGATCAACATATTGATTTATTCTGCCTTACAGAAACCTGGTTACAGCAGGATGAATATGTTAGTTTAAATGAGTCAACACCCCCGAGTCACACTAACTGTCAGAATGCTCGAAGCACGGGCCGAGGGGGAGGATTAGCAGCAATCTTCCACTCCAGCTTATTAATTAATCAAAAACCCAGACAGAGCTTTAATTCGTTTGAAAGCTTGACTCTTAGTCTTGTCCATCCAAATTGGAATTCCCAAAAACCAGTTTTATTTGTTGTTATCTATCGTCCACCTGGTCGTTACTGTGAGTTTCTCTGTGAATTTTCAGACCTTTTGTCTGACTTAGTGCTTAGCTCAGATAAGATAATTATAGTGGGCAATTTTAACATCCACATAGATGCTGAGAATGACAGCCTCAACACTGCATTTAATCTATTACTAGACTCAATTGGCTTCGCTCAAAATGTAAAAGAGTCCACCCACCACTTTAACCATACTTTAGATCTTGTTCTGACTTATGGTTTGGAAATTGAAGACTTAACAGTATTCCCTGAAAACCCCCTTCTGTCTGATCATTTCTTAATAACATTTACATTTACTTTAATGGACTACCAGGCAGTGGGGAATAAGTTTCATTACAGTAGAAGTCTTTCGGAAAGCGCTGTAACTAGGTTTAAGGATATGATTCCTTCTTTATGTTCTCCAATGCCATATACCAACACAGTGCAGAGTAGCTACCTAAACTCTGTGAGTGAGATAGATTATCTCGTCAATAGTTTTACATCCTCATTGAGCAAAACTTTGGATGCTGTTGCTCCTCTGAAAAAGAGAGCCTTAAATCAGAAGTGCCTGACTCCGTGGTATAACTCACAAACTCGCAGCTTAAAGCAGATAACCCGTAAGTTGGAGAGGAAATGGCATCTCACTAATTTAGAAGATCTTCACTTAGCCTGGAAAAAGAGTCTGTTGCTCTATAAAAAAGCCCTCCGTAAAGCTAGGACATCTTACTACTCATCATTAATTGAAGAAAATAAGAACAACCCCAGGTTTCTTTTCAGCACTGTAGCCAGGCTGACAAAGTGTCAGAGCACTATTGAGCCTAGTATTCCTTTAACTTTAACTAGTAATAACTTCATGACTTTCTTTGCTAATAAAATTTTAACTATTAGAGAAAAAATTACTCATAACCATCCCAAAGACATATCGTTATCTTTGGCTGCTTTCAGTAATGCTGGTATTTGGTTAGACTCTTTCTCTGCAATTGTTCTGTCTGAGTTATTTTCATTAGTTACTTCCTCCAAACCATCAACATGTCTATTAGACCCCATTCCTACCAGGCTGCTCAAGGAAGCCCTACCATTAATTAATGCTTCAATCTTAAAAATGATCAGTCTATCTTTATTAGTTGGCTATGTACCACAGGCTTTTAAGGTGGCAGTAATTAAACCATTACTTAAAAAGCCATCACTTGACCCAGCTATCTTAGCTAATTATAGGCCAATCTCCAACCTTCCTTTTCTCTCAAAATTCTTGAAAGGGTAGTTGTAAAACAGTGTCAAGGATTTTATACAGTTCATGCTCATATTATCATTTATTTTCTTTAGTTTATGCTTATATTATTATTATTTATTTTCTTATAGTTTATGCTTATTATTTTTCCTCTTTGTGAGAAGAGGAGGTTTTAGAAAGAAAGACTTGTTGTCTGCATTCTTCATGATTGAGCAAACTATTTTTCATTTTGCCTTATCCTGCTTTAACGAGCCACAAGGCTCATGTTGCAGGAATGGAAGGTTTCAGCCGTTACCTTGCTTAGCTATCACCCTCTTGCAGACATGACTCATGTGTAACCTCTCCCGACTGTCCTTGTTTGTTTTTTCTCATGTTGATGAACTAAATAAAAGGCTGGGCCAGAGGAGGAGATTTTAGGAGAGCTTTGTAGCTGAGCACTTACAAGCTGCTTCATTGTTCTCCTCCTCTGCGCAGAGCAAAAATATATATATATTTGTCTCTCTCTGACTGGTTTCTTTTCAGTGTTTGTGCCTCTCATTTCTTTAAAAACAGGGTGCAAACCCAACAGTTTTTTCTTGGCACCCAACGGGGGACGTCGACAGATCTTCTCGAGCGAACGGAGGGAGACACACCGCAGACTGTGTACAGCCGATTCCACTAGAGCAGGGGTAGGCAACCTGTTCCAGAAAGAGCCATGAAGGTGCAGGTTTTCTTTGCAGCCACTGACTCCACCAGGTGATTTTACTGATTAATATCACTTTGAGCAGATGGAATCAGTTAATCAGTGAAATCACCTGGTGGAGTCAGTGGCTGCAAAGAAAACCTGCACCCTCATGGCTCTTTCTGGAACAGGTTGCCTACCCCTGCACTAGAGGGATCGAAGGAAAGTCCTGAGGAGTGAATTCTCCGTCGGGCCGGTGACTATAGACGTCCACCTCCGCTCGCCGCAGTAGATTGATGACGCCTCCGAACCAAATGAGGGGCGCAACAAATTAACGTAAGTAATTACTGCCTGCCTGTGTGGAAAATATGTTGAGGAGGGGTTAGAGTCCCCATCCAGAATAAAGTGCGGGGGAGGGAGTTAGAGTCTCCAGTCCTGCCGGCACATTTGGCGGAGGGGTTCGAGTCCCCATCCGGAATAAAGTGCGGGGGAGGGAGTTAGAGTCTACGGTCCTGCCGGCACAGGTGGCGGAGGGGTTCGAGTCCCCATCCGGCTGAGAAATACAGGAGGAGTAAGAATAAATTTCAGGAGAAGCAGTTAGAGAGATGCAAATTAATTGATTATTGCAAAAGTGAAACTAAGTGTGTTTGTGGTATGAATGAGAGAAAATTCTGTTTTTGTTGTTTTGTTGTAAGGATTTTGTTGTGTTATTTATGTCTTGATATAAAATGATTTATTATTATTATTTTTTTTTAAGATGAGGGCTTGTCTGTAATTGCAATCATTGATGAAATCTGTAATTTATTTTGTATATGTGTGAGAGTTGGAGCGGTTGTGGGAGTGTGTGTGTGTGTGTGACAGTGTCGGACTGTATGTGTGGTATTGTTTGACTGAGTATTCCTTAGTAATAATAAAAGAATGAGACTGTGAGTGACTGAAGCACGGACAGCTTGATATTCCATTTTATCAGGGGATAAAAGTGGAGCCGTTGTCTGCAAAGTAGGTCATTTTAAGTCCATATGCACCACACTCACATATTCCCGATGAGTCTGCAAAGAGGGGGATTCCAAGGAAGGTCCGCCCCACGGGGTAGAAGCTTGACCTGAACTTTGCAGAGTGAAGGGGAATAGGTGAACAACATGGGAAACACATGCACAGAAAATAAGCCCCTATTTCAGGGCGACGAAAAATACATGCACAAACGCAATCCGGAAAATCTGAAGTACATAACCAAATGGAAAAAGAAATATGGCTTTTCAGGTAAATTGGTTATGCCAGATTGTGAAGGTTTGGTGTTAAAACTTACAGCAGCAGCAGCAAATAAAAAGGGTAACAGGAAAGTAAGAAAAGAAGGAGAAATAGAGTGTGCAAAAGTATGGCTCAGTGAAGCACAGATGAGAGTAGAGGCCATAAAGAGGAAAAAAGACGAGAAAGGAAAGTCAGAGAGGAAAGTAATGTTTGTAAAACCTGAAGATAATGAGACGGCCGTGAGAGGCCGTGATGTAAATCCACCCCTGCATCCACAAAATCAGGCTGCAGTAAGACAAGCGGCACCAACAGTGGCTCCACCACTGGTAAAGGACCCGATTTTTGACCCTAATTATCCCCAGGGGAGTTCTGAAGGTCCGTCATATGACCCAATAAGCTCACTGTATCCGAATCCATTTTTGGATAATCAGAGGGTGGAATTTTCAACTGTATTGACCCCGCCTACGGCAACAAATTCTTTAATGCCCGAAAAATACATTTTGAGAGACAGGGCTATGATTAAGCCGCCTCTAAAATACGGTTTCAATATATCCTCAGATCACAGTTTTATTGCTCCAATGATCCAGGTCCCAAACCCAAATATAGCTCAAGGACAGCCGCCATTCCTTCATGTCTTCCGTCCATGGACACCAGAAGAGGCAGCAAAGGCCGTGTCTGGCCTGCCAGACCCACAAGCTGATGTGGAAGAGTGGGTAAAAGGAATAGAAGATATTATAAAAGCGTATAGGTTGAATGGCTGTGAAGTAGGACAGGCCGTACAATTGGCTCTGGGACGAAACTGGGTCCACGTGAGAGGGACATTTACAGGACGTGCTGCAGACGGCACGGTCCTGCCATACGGGAATGAGGAAGATCCGGCAGCGGCGTTACAGGCTCAAATTTAATATACTTACTATATTTAATATAATTTAATACACTCTATACCAATGGCTATGACTGACAAAATACAGTGGAATAAAGAAGCTGAAGAACAGTTTACAGCTCTTAAACAAGAACTTGTGAGTTCCACAGTATTATCTCTGCCCAATTATGCCAAGCCATTCACTCTCATGGTGGACACAAAACAGGGATTCATGTGTGCAGTCTTGCTACAACAACATGGTAATAAAAATAAACCAGTCAGCTATTATTCCAAACATTTGGATCCAGTGGCACAGGGCCTATATCCCTGTGTCCAAGCAGTATGCGGAGTGGCAATGGCAGTGGAAAGTACAGCAGATGTTGTTTTGTTCCAACCATTGACTGTTAAAGTACCACACACAGTCAGTGTGTTACTCCTGCAAACAAAGATGACATTCTTATCGCCTGCTAGACAGATAGCATATACAGCAATGCTATTGTCTCAGCCACATATTACCACTGAAAGATGCAACACCTTGAATCCCGCCACGCTCCTACCTACTGAGACAGACGGTGAACCGCATGATTGTTTGGCAGACACACAGAAACAACAATTACCTCGACCAGACTTAACAGACGAACCATTTACACATGGACTACATTACTTTGTGGATGGCTCATGTTTCAAAGATCAGAAAGGACAGACATTAACAGGCTATGCTGTTGTTCAATTACCAAATACTGTTATTGAAGCAAAACAGATCGATCATTTTAAATCAGCCCAAGCTGCAGAACTCATTGCATTAACCAGAGCTTGTATCTCGGCTAAAGGACAGAAACTGACACTCTATACAGATAGTCAATATGCATTTTCAACTATTTGGTTCTTTGCAAAACAATGGCAACAAAGAGGTATGATAACCTCTACAGGGAAACCAGTGACACATGCAGGCTTACTCACAAATTTGCTAGAAGCAGTGACATTACCATCACACCTGGCATTATGTAAATGCGCAGCCCACACCAGAGGTACAGATTTTGTCTCCAGAGGAAACTGCCTGGCAGACAAAATAGCGAAAGAAGCAGCAGCTGGTCGATATGGTACTTCTTCTATTTACACAGTTCAGATAGACAATGAACCATTAATAGATTCTGACCTTTTATTGGATATGCAAAAACAGGCACCAGCGCAGGAACGACATTTGTGGTTGAAAAATGGGGCAACCCCAAACCCCAAAGGACTTTATTGTGTACATAACAAACCCGTCCTACCCAAAAGCTTATTCAAAGCAGCTGCAATTGCGACGCATGGGTTAATGCATGTGTCAACAGGGGGGATGGTATATATGGTAGACCAATACTTTACTACCTATGGATTTAATTTATACTCAAAAAATTTTTGTAAAGCCTGTGTTACCTGATTGAAACACAACCCACAGGGAAATATAAGACCCCGGAGAGGGCAATTCCCAAAACCACAGTATCCTTTTCAAATTGTTCATATGGACTTTATTGAACTAAATCGATGTGGACCTTATCAATACTGTCTAGTATTAATTGATGCCTTTTCAAAATGGGTAGAAATTGTTCCATCACAAAAAGCAGATGCTTTAACAGTAGCAAAAGCATTGTGTAAGACAATTATTCCGTATTATGGAATACCAGAGACATTGTACAGTGATAATGGAACACATTTTGTAAATGAAGTTGTACAAAGAGTAGCAGAACACATGAAAATTAAGTTAAAACATCATAGTGCTTACCACCCACAAAGTGCAGGATTAGTGGAAAGGACAAATGGCACAATAAAAATAAGACTAAGGAAATGTATGGAAGAGACAAAACGAACCTGGATTGAATGTTTGGACCTAGTAAAATTGTATATGAGAATAACACCAACACCATCAGGTTTAACACCATTTGAGATACTTTATGGACGACCATATCGTCTACCAATTTTTGACATGGATACTAAAACAGCAGATGAGGAACAAACATTAGCAGATTTTATGAAAAAGACATTAACACAGAAAGAGATAACTCAAACACATTTACTGCTGAATAATTTTGATCTCCCACAGGACGGCCTTCCAGTAGTCCAGCCAGGAGACTGGGTGTTCATCAGAGTGATTAAGAGGAAGAACTGGTCCAGTCCTCATTGGGAAGGTCCATACCAAGTGCTGTTAACAACACCAACTGCAGTAAAGATAGCGGAGAGATCAACGTGGATACATCTAAGTCACTGTAAGATACAGCGTGTGTTGGCTGCCTCCACAGTGTAAGGGGAAGTCTGGCTACAAAGGGAGTCTATTTGATTAGCAATAGATTGTCTCAACGCCAGTGAAGCAGGGAGATCCTTGCACTATTAGGTGAGGTTGGTTAACAACACTGTATCCTAGCAATCATGACTGAACTACAGCAGATCCCAGAGCGGCGTGCTCAGCGCCGCCGCTGCCGGACTGTTGGTAGGGCAGCCGGTTGCGTTGTGATCTTAGTGTGTTTCGTGCTCCTCAGATTCCTGGCCTGGTGGTTGACCCAAGAATTGCAGTTCACTGTGGACCAAGCCAGAGAACAACGGAAGCAACGTCAGAAGAGGTTTATTCATAATGTGAATGAGACAGATGGACACCCTCATATATACCATACTAATATGTGGTACAGATATGTTCATTTATTGGCTATGGAATTACGTTACTAATTGTTATGTTTGTTCGCAAATGCCTATATCCTCAACACACCCAGCTCTGACAGCTAAACCGTACCTTGCTAGGGTGACAGAATGTCTTATCATACGGATGCATAATCAAACTGTATTTCGGGGGCAACAGTTCTCAGCAAATCTGTTAAGACGTAATACCACTTGTCTCAGTGCAACCACTTATATGATAGGGATTTCAACAGAAGACGTACAAGCGTGCCCAAGTGCTGCTCCATTGACTAGACTGAAGGGAAATGAAAAAATATCATCATGTTAAATTGTCATCACAACGGCCATTCCCGATTTGCTTTTACAGGACAGGGAATAAAACTGTAGGTAAAATTAAGAAACGTCTGTGTACCCAAACCTATGTTTTATCAAATAATTTAAGCCTAACCAAAACATATTATGTGGATGGTACTTATCTTCATCACATTGGACGGGGATGTAATTATACAGGCTCCTGTCCATGGGGAACGGATGAATCATGTGCTTATGTTAGTAAGTTTTTGCTACCACCTGTAAATGGTACTCCGGTGTATGACGACATCTATTGGCTTTGTGGTTCCAGACTGTACATGAGTCTCCCACCAAATTGGGGTGGTGTGTGTGCACCTACCCAGGTGACTGACCATACATATGTGGTAGTGCCAAGGACCTCCACAGAGAAGAATGGCAGCACCAGACAGAGGAGATCGATATACCCAGATGCGTTACCACATGATCACATGTGGGGCTCGGATGTACCAAAGGACCAGAAATTGTGGTCTGTAGGAGATAAAATAGCACATTCATTGTTCCCCTGGATAGGAGTGGTAAAAAATTAATTAATGATTGAAACTCTGAATTATCGATTGGGTCTGTTCATGAATGTAACTGAAAAAATAGTAGCAGCTCAAAATACTGAAATAGATGCTTTACGTACCATGGTGATGCAAAATCACATGGTTTTAGACTTGCTTACTGGTTCACAGGGAGGAGTTTGTGTTCTGCTGAACACAACATGCTGTACTTTCATCCCAGACTCCATTCATTCAGTGGATGTGCAGGACGCATTGGAAGAGCTGAATAAACTTTGTGATGCAATGCATAAAGACACCCTAGCCGTGAACCGGTGGAATCCCTGGTCCTGGTTGACTTCAGGACCATGGTGGCAGTTACTATTGAAAATAATGACACCAGTTATTATAGTCCTAATTCTGATTGGACTTTGCATGTGTTGTGTGATCCCTTGTATCAAAACAATGGTTGGCAAAATGGTCTCAAATACATTTGTACAGTGTAATCTGGCTTTCCAACAAACTATGCCAAAATATCAAGCATTGAAACAGTCAGACCTTAGTGGAGAAAACTATAATGACTGTGTTGAGAATTATGATGATATTGAAAAGCTCACAACTCCAGTTCAAGCTTGAACTGTTGACGTGATGAGTTAACACACTCTTAGCCTATGAAGCTTTAGCTGAAAATGTAATAAGACAAGTGGTTAAAGTGGACAAATTTTCTATTGAAGTGTGTTTTGGACATGACAACCTTATGTAAATAAACGATAAACAGGGAGGATTATGTCAAGGATTTTATACAGTTCGTGCTCTTATTATCATTTATTTTCTTTAGTTTATGCTTATATTATTATTATTTATTTTCTTATAGTTTATGCTTATTATTTTTCCTCTTTGTGAGAAGAGGAGGTTTTAGAAAGAAAGACTTGTTGTCTGCATTCTTCATGATTGAGCAAACTATTTTTCATTTTGCCTTATCCTGCTTTAACGAGCCACAAGGCTCATGTTGCAGGAATGGAAGGTTTCAGCCGTTACCTTGCTTTGCTATCACCCTCTTGCAGACATGACTCATGTGTAACCTCTCCCGACGGTCCTTGTTTGTTTTTTCTCATGTTGATGAACTAAATAAAAGGCTGGGCCAGAGGAGGAGATTTTAGGAGAGCTTTGTAGCTGAGCACTTACAAGCTGCTTCATTGTTCTCCTCCTCTGCGCAGAGCAAAAAAATATATATATTTGTCTCTCTCTGACTGGTTTCTTTTCAGTGTTTGTGCCTCTCATTCTTTAAAACAGGGTGCAAACCCAACAACAGCTAACTGATCATCTGCAGAGGAATGGTCTATTTGAAGAGTTTCAGTCAGGTTTTAGAATTCATCATAGTACAGAAACAGCATTAGTGAAGGTTACAAATGATCTTCTTATGGCCTCAGACAGTGGACTCATCTCTGTGCTTGTCCTGTTAGACCTCAGTGCTGCTTTTGATACTGTTGACCATAAAATTTTATTACAGAGATTAGAGCATGCCATAGGTATTAAAGGCACTGCACTGCTGTGGTTTGAATCATATTTATCTAATAGATTACAATTTGTTCATGTAAATGGGGAGTCTTCTTCACACACTAAGGTTAATTATGGAGTTCCACAAGGTTCTGTGCTAGGACCAATTTTATTCACTTTATACATGCTTCCCTTAGGCAGTATTATTAGAAAGAATTGCTTAAATTGTCATTGTTACGCAGATGATACCCAGCTTTATCTATCCATGAAGCCAGAGGACACACACCAATTAGTTAAACTTCAGGAATGTCTTACAGACATAAAGACATGGATGACCTCTAATTTCCTGCTTTTAAATTCAGATAAAACTGAAGTTATTGTACTTGGCCCCACAAATCTTAGAAACATGGTGTCTAACCAGATCCTTACTCTGGATGGCATTACCCTGACCTCTAGTAATACTGTGAGAAATCTTGGAGTCATTTTTGATCAGGATATGTTCTTCAAAGTGCATATTAAGCAAATATGTAGTACTGCTTTTTTGCATTTGCGCAATATCTCTAAAATTAGAAAGGTCTTGTCTCAGAGTGATGCTGAAAACTAATTCATGCATTTATTTCCTCTAGGCTGGACTATTGTAATTCATTATTAGCAGGTTGTCCTAACAGTTCCCGGAAAAGCCTTCAGTTAATTCAAAATGCTGCAGCTAGAGTACTGACGGGGCCTTGAAAGAGAGAGCATATTTCACTCATATTGGCCTCTCTTCATTGGCTCCCTGTTAATTCTAGAATAGAATTTAAAATTCTTCTTCTTACTTATAAGGTTTTAAATAATCAGGTCCCATCTTATCTTAGGGACCTCATAGTACCATATCACCCCAATAGAGCGCTTCGCTCTCAGACTGCAGGCTTACTTGTAGTTCCTAGGGTTTCAGGCTCCTCTCCTGTGGAACCAGCTCCCAATTCAGATCAGGGAGACAGACACCCTCTCTACTTTTAAGATTAGGCTTAAAACTTTCCTTTTTGCTAAAGCTTATAGTTAGGGCTGGATCAGGTGACCCTGAAGCATCCCTTAGTTATGCTACTATAGACGTAGACTGCTGGGGGGTTCCCATGATGCACTGAGTGTTTCTCTTTTTGCTCTGTATGCACCACTCTGCATTTAATCATTAGTGATTGATCTCTGCTCCCCTCCACAGCATGTCTTTTTCCTGATTCTCTCCGCTCAGTCCCAACCAGTCCCAGCAGAAGACTGCCCCTCCCTGAGCCTGGTTCTGCTGGAGGTTTCTTCCTGTTAAAAGGGAGTTTTTCCTTCCCACTGTTGCCAATTGCTTGCTCACAGGGGGTCGTTTTGACCGTTGGGGTTTTTCTGTAATTATTGTATGGCTTTTGCCTTACAATATAAAGCGCCTTGGGGCAACTGTTTTTTGTGATTTGGCGCTATATAAATGAAATTGATTTGATTTGTTTTAAGACAGAAGTGTCTGGGAAACCTGGAAGAAGAAACAGCTGCTTTAAGACAGACATATGTGGGAAACCTGGATGATGAAAGAGATACTTTAAGATCTAAGTGTCTGGGAAACCTGGAAGAAGAAACAGATGCTGTTAGACAGAAGTATGTGGGAAACCAGGAAGATGAAAGTGATACTGATACTTTAGGACAGACATGTCCTGGAAACCTGGAAGAAGAAATAGATACATCATGACAGAAGTGTGTGGGGAACCTGGAAGAAGAAACATATGCTTAAGACAGAAGTGTGTGTGAAAACTGGAAGAAGAAGCAGATGCTTTAAGACAGAAGTATGTGGGAAATCGGGAGAATGAAAGAGATGCTTTAAAACAGAAGTGTTTGGGGAAATCTGGAAGATGAAATAGATACTTTAAGACCTAAGTGTCTGAGAAACCTGGAAGAAGAAACAGATGCTGTTAGACAGAAATATGTTGTAAAGCAGGAAGATGAAAGGAATGCTTTAAGACAGAAGTGTGTGGGAAACCTGGAGGATGAAAGTGATACTTTAGGACAGAAATGTCCTGGAAACCTGGAAGAACAAATAGATACATCATGACAGAAGTGTGTGGGGAACCTGGAAGAAGAAAGAGATGCTTTAAGACAGAAGTGTGTGAGTAACACAGGGGATGAAAGAGATACTTTAAGAGAGAAGTGTGTGAGTTACACAGGGGATGAAAGAGATACTTTAAGACAGAAGTGTGTGGGAAACCTGGAAAAAGACACAAATGCTTTAAGACAGAAGTGTGTGGGAAACCTGGAAGATGAAAGACATACTTTAAGACCTAAGTGTGTGAGTAACACGGGGGATGAAAGAGATACTTTAAGACAGAAGTGTGTGGGAAACCTGGAGGATGAAAGTGATACTTTAGGACAGAAATGTCCTGGAAACCTGGAAGAAGAAATAGATACATCATCAATCAATCAACTTCAATCAACTTTTTTCTTATATAGCGCCAAATCACAACAAACAGTTGCCCCAAGGCGCTCCACATTGTAAGGCAAGGCCATACAATAATTATGAAAAACCCCAACGGTCAAAACGACCCCCTATGAGCAAGCACTTGGCCACAGTGGGAAGGAAAAACTCCCTTTTAACAGGAAGAAACCTCCAGCAGAACCAGGCTCAGGGAGGGGCAGTCTTCTGCTGAGACTGGTTGGGGCTGAGGGAAAGAACCAGGAAAAAGACATGCCGAGAAGGGGGGCAGAGATCGATCACTAATGATTAAATGCAGAGTGATGCATACGGAGCAAAAAGAGAAAGAAACAGTGCATCATGGGAACCCCCCAGCAGTCTACGTCTAAAGCAACATAACCAAGGGATGGTCCAGGGTCACCCGATCCAGCCCTAACTATAAGCCTTAGCGAAAAGGAAAGTTTTAGTGACAGAAGTTTTCATGACAGAAGTGTGGGGAACCTGGAAGAAGAAAGAGATGCTTTAAGACAGAAGTGTGTGAGTAACACGGGGGATGAAAGAGATACTTTAAGACAGAAGTGTGTGAGTAACACGGGGGATGAAAGAGATGCTTTAAGACAGAAGTGTGTGAGTAACACGGGGGATGAAAGAGATACTTTAAGACAGAAGTGTGTGAGTAACATGGGGGATGAACGAGATGCTTTAAGACAGAAGTGTGTGAGTAACACGGGGGATGAAAGAGATACTTTACGACAGAAGTGTGTGAGTAACACGGGGGATGAAAGAGATGCTTTAAGACAGAAGTGTGTGAGTAACACGGGGGATGAAAGAGATACTTTAAGACAGAAGTGTGTGAGTAACACGGGGGATGAAAGAGATGCTTTACGACAGAAGTGTGTGAGTAACACGGGGGATGAAAGAGATACTTTACGACAGAAGTGTGTGAGTAACACGGGGGATGAAAGAGATGCTTTAAGACAGAAGTGTGTGAGTAACACGGGGGATGAAAGAGATACTTTAAGACAGAAGTGTGTGAGTAACACGGGGGATGAAAGAGATACTTTACGACAGAAGTGTGTGAGTAACACGGGGGATGAAAGAGATACTTTACGACAGAAGTGTGTGAGTAACACGGGGGATGAAAGAGATGCTTTAAGACAGAAGTGTGTGAGTAACACGGGGGATGAAAGAGATACTTTAAGACAGAAGTGTGTGAGTAACACGGGGGATGAAAGAGATGCTTTAAGACAGAAGTGTGTGAGTAACACGGGGGATGAAAGAGATACTTTAAGACAGAAGTGTGTGAGTAACACGGGGGATGAAAGAGATGCTTTAAGACAGAAGTGTGTGAGTAACACGGGGGATGAAAGAGATACTTTAAGACAGAAGTGTGTGAGTAACACGGGGGATGAAAGAGATGCTTTAAGACAGAAGTGTGTGAGTAACACGGGGGATGAAAGAGATGCTTTAAGACAGAAGTGTGTGAGTAACACGGGGGATGAAAGAGATACTTTAAGACAGAAGTGTGTGCGTAACACGGGGGATGAAAGAGATACTTTAAGACAGAAGTGTGTGCGTAACACGGGGGATGAAAGAGATACTTTAAGACAGAAGTGTGTGCGTAACACGGGGGATGAAAGAGATACTTTAAGACAGAAGTGTGTGCGTAACACGGGGGATGAAAGAGATACTTTAAGACAGAAGTGTGTGCGTAACACGGGGGATGAAAGAGATACTTTAAGACAGAAATGTGTGCGTAACACGGGGGATGAAAGAGATACTTTAAGACAGAAGTGTGTGAGTAACACGGGGGATGAAAGAGATGCTTTAAGACAGAAGTGTGTGAGTAACACGGGGGATGAAAGAGATACTTTAAGACAGAAGTGTGTGAGTAACACGGGGGATGAAAGAGATGCTTTAAGACAGAAGTGTGTGAGTAACACGGGGGATGAAAGAGATACTTTAAGACAGAAGTGTGTGAGTAACACGGGGGATGAAAGAGATACTTTAAGACAGAAGTGTGTGAGTAACACGGGGGATGAAAGAGATGCTTTAAGACAGAAGTGTGTGCGTAACACGGGGGATGAAAGAGATGCTTTAAGACAGAAGTGTGTGCGTAACACGGGGGATGAAAGAGATACTTTAAGACAGAAGTGTGTGCGTAACACGGGGGATGAAAGAGATACTTTAAGACAGAAGTGTGTGAGTAACACGGGGGATGAAAGAGATGCTTTAAGACAGAAGTGTGTGAGTAACACGGGGGATGAAAGAGATGCTTTAAGACAGAAGTGTGTGAGTAACACGGGGGATGAAAGAGATGCTTTAAGACAGAAGTGTGTGAGTAACACGGGGGATGAAAGAGATGCTTTAAGACAGAAGTGTGTGAGTAACACGGGGGATGAAAGAGATACTTTAAGACAGAAGTGTGTGAGTAACACGGGGGATGAAAGAGATGCTTTAAGACAGAAGTGTGTGAGTAACACGGGGGATGAAAGAGATGCTTTAAGACAGAAGTGTGTGAGTAACACGGGGGATGAAAGAGATGCTTTAAGACAGAAGTGTGTGCGTAACACGGGGGATGAAAGAGATGCTTTAAGACAGAAGTGTGTGAGTAACACGGGGGATGAAAGAGATGCTTTAAGACAGAAGTGTGTGAGTAACACGGGGGATGAAAGAGATACTTTAAGACAGAAGTGTGTGAGTAACACGGGGGATGAAAGAGATGCTTTAAGACAGAAGTGTGTGAGTAACACGGGGGATGAAAGAGATACTTTAAGACAGAATTGTGTGAGTAACACGGGGGATGAAAGAGATGCTTTAAGACAGAAGTGTGTGAGTAACACGGGGGATGAAAGAGATGCTTTAAGACAGAAGTGTGTGAGTAACACGGGGGATGAAAGAGATGCTTTAAGACAGAAGTGTGTGAGTAACACGGGGGATGAAAGAGATGCTTTAAGACAGAAGTGTGTGAGTAACACGGGGGGATTGAAAGAGATGCTTTAAGACAGAAGTGTGAGTAACACGGGGGATGAAAGAGGATGCTTTAAGACAGAAGTGTGTGAGTAACACGGGGGGATGAAAGAGATACTTTAAGACAGAAGTGTGTGAGTAACACGGGGGATGAAAGAGATTTTTTAAGACAGAAGTGTGTGAGTAACACGGGGGATGAAAGAGATACTTTAAGACAGAAGTGTGTGAGTAACACGGGGGATGAAAGAGATTTTTTAAGACAGAAGTGCGTGGGAAACCTGGAAAAAGACACAAATGCTTTAAGACAGAAGTGTATATGAAAACCGAAGATGAAAGAGATACTTTAAGACAGAAGTGTCTGGGAAACCTGGAAGAAGAAACAGCTGCTTTAAGACAGACGTATGTGGGAAACCTGGAAGATGAAACGGATGCTTTAAGACAGACGTATGTGGGAAACCTGGAAGAAGAAACAGCTGCTTTAAGACAGACGTATGTGGGAAACCTGGAAGAAGAAACAGCTGCTTTAAGACAGACGTATGTGGGAAACCAGGAAGATGAAAGAGATGCTTTAAGACAGACGTATGTGGGAAACCTGGAAGAAGAAACAGCTGCTTTAAGACAGACGTATGTGGGAAACCAGGAAGATGAAACGGATGCTTTAAGACAGACGTATGTGGGAAACCTGGAAGATGAAACGGATGCTTTAAGACAGAAGTGTGTGGGAAACCTGGTTGAAGAAACCGATGCTTTAAGACAGATGTGTGTGGGAAACCTGGAAGATGAAAAAGAAACTTTGTCAGGTTTCAGCCCTGTTTATATTTCAGTCTTTGATTTTCTGTTGTCATATTATTGCCACTGGTTTTGTTTTCAGTTCATCATTTATTTTGTGTTTGGTATCTTGTGGTCTCTGGTTTGGTCTTCTGTTTATTATGCATTTTATGTTTATCATACCTTAGTCATGTCTTTCTGTTCATTATACTTCGTCATGTGGATTATTCGGTTGTTGTTTCTGTCCAGCTTTTGTTTTTCCATTGTGTAATCTTTAATCATATTTCTATTATCTTTTTCCACTTGTGAGTTCCACTCTTGTTTAGTTTTAACCTTTATTTTTATGTTGATCTTTTTCAGTTGTTCTATGTGGTTTCCGCTTAATTTCTTGTTCAGGTATGTTAGGTCTTCTTTATCTTTTCTTATGTACGAGGTCTTGAGTTTTGTTTGTCTTTGGTTTTGATGTTTTATTTTGATCACTGTGGTTTTAGGATCATCTCTTTGTCAGGTCCTGTTCACTTTGCGTTTGTCTCACTGCACAATCTTGCACCACCTTCCCTCATCTGTCTGCTTTGTCTCACTGCACTATCTTGCACCAGCTTCCCTTTGTTTCATCCGGCCACACCTGCTTCCTGAATGTTCTCCACACCTGCGTCTTGTTCCTCTAATTATCACCTCCCTTATTTAAGCAGCTTCAGTTCACCACTTCCATGCCAGTTCGTCGTACTCTTTGTCGTTGCCCCAGCCCTGCTTTGCCTTTGTTTGACTGCCTGCCAGTGTTTTGCGACCCTGCTTGTTTTTGACCTCGCCACAGTCTCAGCCTCTGATATCTGCCAGGATGTGCTCCTGAATCCTGCCTGTCTTTCGATTACGCCTACGCACCACGTCTGTCTGTACCTCTGTCACACTGACTGTTTTACTGTGTATTGAACCTTGTGCCAGTTTTCCAGATAAAGTATTTTTTAATAACTCAACGCCTTTGTCTGTGGGTCCGCATTTGCTTCCTACCACCTTCTGTGCCATGCTGCCTCGAATCATGACACTTTATCATGACATGAAATCAACAATCTGGCAGTGAGCTGTGAGACTGTGAGGGATGAAATAAGGAGCAAACTAATCTAGGTGATGTGAAGCAGGTCTGTGGAAGTCTCTGGAAGGGGATGTGACCAGGGAAGGCAAAGGTCTGTGCAAGAGAGTGCAGTGAGACAAAAGCAAAGCAAACTGGAGCAAGATAACTAAGTAACTGAAAAACCAATGGTGCAAAATGTGAGGTGCTCAAAAAATAAAAACAAAACAAAAACAAAAACAATTACCGTGAACAAAACAAAAGGGGAAAAGACTAGGAAACAATGTGACTGAAGTAAATGGCGGGAAACAAGAAGATCAATGATTAGAATCAAAACTAGAACCGGAGTGAGACTGATAATATCGGCGTGGCTCTATAAGATGTGGCACAAACCAGATGGACACAATTGCAAGCTCACTAGAGTAATAAAGTTCAGATGGTTTAATAATAGGCAGGGGTTCGGTACACAGGAGGTCCAGCAGCATGGCAAAGGTAGCAAAAAGGCAAGAGGCTGAGACGTGGTACAATAAACAGACACAGGTCAAAAAACACGGTGTATGGGCTATCAAAGGGAAGGCAAAGTCAAGGTCAAAAACAAGGCAGAGTCAAAATACATGTAGACAAAAAACAAAGCGAGGAATAGGGCTGGAAAGTGTATGAAGACAACGATCTGCCAATGAGATGTGAGACTGAGGGCTTAAATAACTGGTGGTGCAGTTAATGAAACAAGATGCAGGTGTCACTGAAAGTTCTGGAAGGGGGCGTGACTAGTGAACAAAGATATGCAAGAGGCAAGACAGTGAAGGCAGGAAAACAGAGTGGAGTGATGAAAGAGACAAAGACGTAAACAGGTGCAAGAGCAGAGGTGGATGAAAACACAGAGCAAAAAGAGTCATAGTGAGAGATGAAGACACAAGAGCTGGTGCAGGGGCAATCATAGAAGATGAGGCAAAAACGGAAACCATGGACAGAATAAAATACAACTATAGCCAGGACAGAGCATGAACATGAGAACTGAAAACAAAATCTGACATTAAAGCATAACTGAAATCACAAATGAGATGAGCCAAAATAAACTACTGATAAACAGAAACTAAACAAACCTGATGACTTCAGAATAATGTAATTAATGAAACAAGATAACTGATAAACAGAAAGTGCAATAAAAGAATTATAATAATCATAATCAGATAAGAAACACTGAAGATAAATAATAACAAAACCCTGTGAGTAAAGCATAATATAATAAATGTGATAAACAGAATAAACTAAGACTAAAGCAACTAAGGGACAAAGAGTGAAAGCAAATAATAAACAATAAAGCAAAACTAAATACGTGGCAAAGAAAAGATACACAGAGACTAAAAGAAACAAAACCAATCATAACATGAACATGACAATGATAAGACATGACACAGATGCTCAGTGGCGGTCCTAGAGTGATTTACTCCCCGGGCGAAACCCCCTGCGTGCGCTCCCCCCCCTGCGCACACTAACGTGGCCACCACCTCCGCCCCACCACCCATGAAAACACTAACTTCGTCCAGAACACCCACAATCCCACAAATTAACTCACAACAGCTATTTTCAAGAACAAATTTCCGGTTTTAATGTCTACTGCAATAACAAACACAAAGATAAACAATAATTACTTCAATAAAGTTTTTGAACATAAAAAAAACAAAAGACTCAGTGACTTCACATTACAACTATATACAGTACAGGTATTTAAGAAAGCACAACTGCACTACAGCGCCACCCGATGGTCAAAATATTGCACAAGTCATTCAGTTTTACCAACAGAGTGCACTTTGCATTATCATAGAGTACCATTCACCATAATGAACAAGACTTAAACCTCCATTAAAGTCGCACCATATAAATAACAAAAGAAGTTAAACAATCTGTATATTACAGAATACCATGAAGTGACAAAAAATGTACAAACCCCCCCCCATACATTAAAGTGGCAAAAATGGTAAAGCGCAATCATGTATCATAAATAAATGAACTAACGACAGAGGTCAATTCTATACCCATTACTGTACACATAAGAAGAAATAACAAACACTATTGTGTATCATAAGTAACTAACAGGAAGCAACAAGTGAAGAAGTTAACACTCTTTAAAGGCAAAAATGGCAAACCACAATAATTTGTCATAAATAACAAGAAGTGCAAAAGAAATAAGAGGAAAACAGTCTATATACAAAAGTTTGCAGGAGGCATCATAATTGTTTGCCACAGTGCTCACTATCCGTGATGTGAAATTCCATCCAGTAGCAGCATTTCTGGGCAACCTTGAGCAGCCTGCAGACTCAAGAAAAGACATCCTCTTTGTGGATTTTGAGAAAAATGTGGCAAACCCAGAGAGTGATGCAAAAAATATTCTGCACTCAGATAAGCATTTAGCCCCCTGAGACAGAACCAGATTCAGTCTGTGAGCAGAGCAATGCACAAACATTGACCTGGGGGCTGTTGCTTTAACTTTGGCCTGCAAACCATTGAGAGCTGAAGCCATGACAGCAGCCACGGCTTCTTTGTAAGGAAGACTATCAAATGGCTTCACCAAAATCCGGTGCACAACATTCAAATTGTCTGCCATTATGTGCAGCTTGCTACCTAGCTAGCTCGCTAGCTGGGACTGGCGCGAGGCTCGTGTGAAGTTTGTCCGCCTGTGAGTGCTTTGTGACGGTGAAGGAGCTCAGCAGCACCCGCTGCTCGGTAGGAACAGAAACTGCGATAGAAGTCAGAAAGAGTGATAGAAGTCAGTCTCCAAACACAAACAGCTACAAAAAAACACACCAGAAATAGAAACTCGATTTGTCGCTAGTCGTTTTTAACAAAGAAAATGCCGCTAAGAGGATTAGGAAAGTCTCCGGTTCAACTCAGAACTCAGAACACGGAAAAAGGTCCACAATCATAACAGCTGGCCCCAAAAGGGCCAGACCATGACAGATTAAAATATAAAAGTAAATGCATTAACCAATAGTGAGGTAACAACATAAACTAAGAATACAAAAATGAACAGAACAAAACAAGAGACTACAAAACAGTGCAAAAATAAAAGGAACTCACTGATAAGTAGTAAGTGACAAACGGAACATAATCAGATAAGAAACACTTGAAGATAAATGATAACCAAAACCATTGACTAATGTGTAATACAATACGAGGTCTATTAGAAAAGAAACCAACCTTTTAATTTTTTTCAAAAACTATATGGATTTGAATCACGTGCGATTATGTCAGACAAGCATGAACCCTCGTGCACATGCGTGAGTTTTTTCACACCTGTCGGTTGCGTCATTCGCCTGTGGGCAGGCTTCGAGTGAGCACTGGTCCACCCCTCCCGTCGGAATTCCTTTGTCTGACTTCTTGCTGAGAGACTGCCGCTTTGCTTGATCAAATTTTTTTCAGAAACTGTAAGGCACATCCGAGTGGACACCATTCGAGAAATTCAGATGGTTTTGACGGTGTAATGAAAGACATGCGGACGGATTCGCACGGCGCCAGAAAAACACCTCCGTGTTGATAACCATTCCTAAGATTCAGGCGGTTTTCGATGGCTTCCAGTCGAGTGAGTATCCGAGAAGTTGTTTAACAGCTGGGCATGTTCAAACTTGTCCAGTAAGGCTTCCAACGGAGGTGTTTTGTTGTGGCGCCGCATCATGAGTGGCTGGGTGCTGACACGCGAATCCGTCCGCACGTCTTTCATTACAAAATCTCCTTTAACAGTGGAATGTCTGGATAAACTGCTGATCCCGACCTCTTCTGAAACTTCTCTGCTCTCTCACGACATCCTGGGTCAACAGAGGCTTAAATTTGGAAGTTTTCAGCTCGAAACTGGCTGACGACGGCGGCTCGGGGCCGTGGGCTGTCCTTAAAGCGATAGTAACACTCCTTAATCTCTCATCAGCCGTTAACATTTTCACCGAAAACCGTCTGAATTTCTCGAATGGTGTCCACTTGGATGTGCCTTACAGTTTCTGAAAAAATTTTGATCAAGCAAAGCGGCAGCGGTTCAAGCTTGTCTGACGCAATCACACGTGATTCAAATCCATATAGTTTTTGAAAAAAATAATAAGGTCGGATACTTTTCTAACAGACCTCGTAAATGTTAATACAATAAATGTGATGAACAGAATTAAATTAAGACTAAAGCAACATAAGGGACCAAAAGTGAAAGCAGACAAAATATAATACAGAAAACTAAATACATGGCCAGCAAATGATACACAGAAGATGAATGAAACAAAATCAATAACAAACTGAGCATTGTAACCTGACATGAAAATTAAACAATACCAAACATAACCAAAGCATGACATGACATGAATAAAAACATAGAAGGCTCTGAACCTGGAGGCCAATAAGAACCCACAACTTAAGACATGAACCCATCATGGGCAGGAGTAGGACAGGTTTAGCTTATTAGCTGTTGGGGGTCACAAATATAACTCATTTGAGCATCTGATTCTCTGCTCTGCTCATGATGCTACATATTGCCAAGGTCAGAAGAATAAAAATCAGCTGTATTATTTTGTCACTGTATATCGGCCCCTGTCCCATACTCTGAATTCTTAGGTAAATTTGGTGCGTTCATCTCAAACTTGTCAACTAGTGCAGATAACTTCCTGATTATTGGTGACTTTAATCTATATACATAAAGGGCTAATTCTGTCTGTTTGTCTGTCTGTCTGTCTGTCCGGGATAAACTCTCAAACTATAATATGTAGCCCTAAAAACTATATATATATTGTGAATCGTCATGACATGGGGAACAAACTGGTAGCATTTTTAAAAAAGTTGAACGTAACCACAAAATTAATGCTTTAGTCTATTTATCTTTTATGGTGGTTACTGGGCAACCGGGTCAGCTTGACCCGGTTGCCCAGGTCTATAAATCTATAGCTCTGATCCCCTCTGCAAATCACTTATGGAAATTGTAGATGCATTAGGATTTCAGCAATGCATTCAGGATTCAACACACATTAGTGGACATACCCTGGATTTGGTTCCAGCATGTGGTATTGCTGTCACGAATATTGACATCACGCCTCTTGCATCAGTGGTCTCTGATCACTTTTGCCGCCATGTTTAGTGGAAAAACAACCTTTTTATCACTACGACAATGCATCAACTCCTCAACTAGGACTGATCTTGAAACTAGATTGCCTGATATCTTAGCTTCATGTCTGGAAAATGCCCAGTCAGTAGACAGTCTTGTGGATAGTTTAAACTCAGCATTCAAAACTACACTCGACATGATTGCACCACCTTCAATAAAACCACACCCCCTCAAAACACAGTTACCTTGGGTCAATGATTACCTTGCGTGACCTCAAGCATAAGGTTAGAGGTCTAGAACGGAAATGGCGTAGTTCAAAATTAGAAGTATTCCACCTTGCATGGTGTGATGCTATCTTAGACTATAAGCATGCACTACTGGCTACATAGCAGGCCTATTACTCTGAGGTGATCAACAAAAACAAGCATAGCTCAAAGTTCTTGTTCGATATGGTGGCAACACTTATTCATGGACAACCAATTGTAAGTCACTTTCCTTTTACAGCACAAGATTTCTTGGATGACTTTGAGAAGAAAATAGAAGACATTAGGTTGAACATATCCCAGCATGCCTTAACCCAGCCAATACACCCTGCTATTGATGTGGGTGCCATTACTGCAGTATTACATTGATTTGCAGAATTTGATAGTATATCTCACTAGGCATGCTGACGAAACTCATAACATCTACAAAAAGCACAACCTGTTTATTTGATCCGACACCAAGAAAACCGTTAATGACCTGTGGCCCGCTTTTTGGCCGACTGCGCTGAAAATTATTAATCTCTCATTAAGTTCTGGATCTGTTCCTAAATGTTTCAAATCTGCAGTGATGAAACTGTTACTTAAGAAACCTAATCTCGACCCTAGTGATTTGAAAAACTATAGGCCGATATCAAATCTATCATTTTGCTCTAAAATTCTGGAAAAAGTGGTTTCACGGAGGCTCGTGGACTATCTTATTGAGAATAATCTCTTTGAGCCACTGCAGTCTGTTTTTAGGAAATGTCATTCCACAGATACGGCTCTCACTAAAGTGGTAAGTGATCTTCTGCTTGCAGTTCTACTACGGTTCTGGTGCTGTTGGATCTCAGTGCTGTGTTTGATACCATGGACCATCAGATTCTACTCGATAGGCTGGAGAATCATTTTGGGATTACTGGGAGTGCCCTTGCATGGCTGACGTCATACCTGACCAGTCATTCTCACTGTGTTTTGTACAACAGCACTACCTCTAACCTGAGTGATGTGAAATTTGGGGTTCCACAGGGGTCCATTGTAGGCCTCCTGTTTTTCTCCCTTTATATAGCACCCCTTGAGCACATATTGTGCGTTATGGGATTACTTTTCACTGCTATGCTGATGATACTGTTATACATGCCGATAACTGCTGGTCATCTCATCCGCATAAAATCATTAGAAGATTGCCTTGCATCAGTGAGAAGCTGGATGTCTAGAAACGTCCTACTTTTAAACTCTGATAAGACTGAAATGATAGTTCTTGGTCCAGTGAGACATCAGCATCAATTTGACCACCTAACACTTAGCTTAGGCTTGTGTGTCATACATCACACTGACAAAGTGATCTTGGGGTAATTTTGATCCTACGTTGTCCTTTGACCTCCACATTAGAGATCTTACGAGGACTGCTTTATTCCACTTGCGAAATATAATGAAGATTTGTCCCATCCTGTCTATAGCTGAGGCTAAGACCCTGATTTATGCATTTATCTCTTCTTGACTGGACTACTGAAATGTTCTATTTTCTGGTTTACCGCAGTCCAACATTAGGGATCTCCAGTTGGTTCAAAATGCTTCTGCCAACCTTCTGACATGAAGCCGAAGGTTTGGCCACATTACACCCATTTTGGCATTTCTTCACTGGCTTCCTGTCCTGTGAGATCAGATTTTAAGGTTCTGCTACTAGCCTATAAAATTGCTCATGAACTGGCATTTTCCTACTTAGTTGATGGAATTAAACCCTACGTACCGGCCCGGGCTTTGCATTCTCAGGGTGCAGGACTACTTTGTGTCCCTAGGGTGAATAAAAAGTCTGTGGGTCACAGAGCTTTCTCTTATCGTGCCCCTGTTCTGTGGAATGATCTCCCTGCATCAATAAAACAGTCAGATTCTGTAGAGACTTTCAAGTCCAGACTTAAGATGCATTTATTTTTCCTTTTGTATGGCTAGCATACTGGCATAGTATGTTACCATGCTTTTTGTAAGTCCCTTCGGCTGCTCCCTTGTTTGCACTCGGGGTTGCCACAGCAAATCCAAGGTTGATCTGTATGTCGAGTTGGCACGTCGAGCGTAAAGCTGGATGCCCTTCCTGACGCAACTCCACATTACATGGAGAAATGTGGCAGGGGTGGGATTTGAACCCGGAGCCTTCTGATCTGAAACCAAGCGCATTAACCACTTGGCCACCACCCCTATGTTACCATGCTTTTTACTCTTTTCAGTTCATTTTATTAGGAAACAGAGCGGCCGCGGCTTCAACTTTATCTGGGGGTTACATGAGGTTAAGAACGATGACGGTCAGCAAGTTTGCACTTGCTGATATCTGCACAGTAATTCATTGTACTCTTGCTAAGATTTTGTCTGCACCCAAAGTATATCTTGTAAAAGCTATAGCGTCTTTAAATTATCTTGCTATCATGTGAAAAGATGCAACAGCAGGCACTGGTTCCTCTAACACAAGGTCCTGTTTTTACATCTATTAAAATTTGACCCAGTTAGCCACATGGTCTAAAGCATGATATGGCATTTTTTGATCACGTAAGCACACACATGGGAGGACCACTTCTTTATCAATGATGACAATGGATGTCTACAAAAACCTTACTGTAAATTGTGTTTGGGGTCTCATTCCTGAATGAGCTACTTCGTGACCTTGGGATGGTGAGAATGCCAGATTTGGTATGATTAACTTAAGTTGGAAAGTGTCCTTTTGTACAACCCAAATTCCAATGAAGTTGGGACGTTGTGTGAAATGTAAATAAAAACAGAATACAATGATATGCAAATCCTCTTTAACCTATATTCAGTTGAATACATCACAAAGACAAGATATTTAATGTTCAAACTGATACTGTTTTTGTTTTTCTGCAAATACGAGGTCTGTTAGAAAACTATCTGACCTTTTTATTTTTTGCAAAAACTATATGGATTTGAATCATGTGCGCTTGCATCAGCCAAGCTTGAACCTTCATGCGCATGTGTGAGTTTTTTCACGCCTGTCGGTTGCGTCATTCACCTGTGGGCAGACTTTGAGTGAGCACTGGTCCAACCCCCTCGTCGGATTTTCATTGTCAGGAAAATGGCTGAGCGATTGGAGCAGCGCTGAATCAAATTTTTCCAGAAACTGTGAGAGACAGCCAGGTGGAAACCATTTGGAAGATTCAGATGGCTTTCGGTGAAGATCTTATGGGCATGACACAGATTAAGGAGCATTACAACCGTATTAAAGACAGCCCACAGCGGCTGAGGGCGCTCCGAGCGGCCATCGACAGGCTGAGACCAGATCATTTCCAAAGTGAAGGCTGTGTTGATCCGGGACGTTGTCTGACTACCAGAGAAATTGTGGAAGAGGTATACATCAGCACTTTTGCGGCACATTCCACTGTTACGGGAGATTTTGTAATGAAAGACGTGCGGAGGAATTCGCGCGTTGGGATAGAGCCGGTAATGGCGCACAACAAAAAGCACGTCCATGTTGGAAACCATTTGGAAGATTCAAATCAAATCAAATCAAATCAAATCAATTTTACTTATATAGCGCCAAATCACAACAAACAGTTGCCCTGTTCCTGTGAGTTCCTGTGAGCAAGCACTTGGCTACAGTGGGAAGGAAAAACTCCCTTTTAACAGGAAGAAACCTCCAGCAGAACCAGGCTCAGGGAGGGGCAGTCTTCTGCTGGGACTGGTTGGGGCTGAGGGAGAGAACCAGGAAAAAGACATGCTGTGGAGGGGAGCAGAGATCGATCACTAATGATTAAATGCAGAGTGGTGCATACAGAGCAAAAAGAGAAAGAAACACTCAGTGCATCATGGGAACCCCCCAGCAGTCTAAGTCTATAGCAGAATAACTAAGGGATGGTTCAGGGTCACCTGATCCAGCCCTAACTATAAGCTTTAGCAAAAAGGAAAGTTTTAAGCCTAATCTTAAAAGTAGAGAGGGTGTCTGTCTCCCTGATCTGAATTGGGAGCTGGTTCCACAGGAGAGGAGCCTGAAAGCTGAAGGCTCTGCCTCCCATTCTACTCTTACAAACCCTAGGAACTACAAGTAAGCCTGCAGTCTGAGAGCGAAGCGCTCTATTGGGGTGATATGGTACTATGAGGTCCCTAAGATAAGATGGGACCTGATTATTCAAAACCTTATAAGTAAGAAGAAGAATTTTAAATTCTATTCTAGAATTAACAGGAAGCCAATGAAGAGAGGCCAATATGGGTGAGATATGCTCTCTCCTTCTAGACCCTGTCAGTACTCTAGCTGCAGCATTTTGAATTAACTGAAGGCTTTTCAGGGAACTTTTAGGACAACCTGATAATAATGAATTACAATAGTCCAGCGCTAGAGGAAATAAATGCATGAATTAGTTTTTCAGCATCACTCTGAGACAAGACCTTTCTAATTTTAGAGATATTGCGCAAATGCAAAAAAGCAGCCCTACATATTTGTTTAATATGCACATTGAATGACATATCCTGATCAAAAATGACTCCAAGATTTCTCACAGTATTGCTAGAGGTCAGGGTAATGCCATCCAGAGTAAGGATCTGGTTAGACACCATGTTTCTAGGATTTGTGGGGTCAAGTACAATAACTTCAGTTTTATCTGAGTTTAAAAGCAGGAAATTAGAGGTCATCCATGTCTTTATGTCTGTAAGACATTCCTGCAGTTTAGCTAATTGGTGTGTGTCCTCTGGCTTCATGGATAGATAAAGCTGGGTATCATCTGCGTAACAATGAAAATTTAAGCAATGCTTTCTAATAATACTGCCTAAGGGAAACATGTATAAAGTGAATAAAATTGGTCCTAGCACAGAACCTTGTGGAACTCAATAATTAACCTTAGTCTGTGAAGAAGATTCCCCATTTACATGAACAAATTGTAATCTATTAGATAAATATGATTCAAACCACTGCAGCGCAGTGCCTTTAATACCTATGGCATGCTCTAATCTCTGTAATAAAATTTTATGGTCAACAGTATCAAAAGCAGCACTGAGGTCTAACAGGACGAGCACAGAGATGAGTCCACTGTCTGAGGCCATAAGAAGATCATTTGTAACCTTCACTAATGCTGTTTCTGTACTATGATGAATTCTAAAACCTGACTGAAACTCTTCAAATAGACCATTCCTCTGCAGATGATCAGTTAGCTGTTTTACAACTACCCTTTCAAGAATTTTTGAGAGAAAAGGTTGGAGATTGGCCTATAATTAGCTAAGATAGCTGGGTCAAGTGATGGCTTTTTAACTAATGGTTTAATTACTGCCACCTTAAAAGCCTGTGGTACATAGCCAACTAATAAAGATAGATTGATTATATTTAAGATCGAAGCATTAATTAATGGTAGGGCTTCCTTGAGCAGCCTGGTCTAATAGACAAGTTGATGGTTTGGAGGAAGTAACTAATGAAAATAACTCAGACAGAACAATCGGAGAGAAAGAGTCTAAACAAATACCGGCATCACTGAAAGCAGCCAAAGATAACGATATGTCTTTGGGATGGTTATGAGTAATTTTTTCTCTAATAGTTACAATTTTATTAGCAAAGAAAGTCATGAAGTCATTACTAGTTAAAGTTAAAGGAATACTCGGCTCAATAGAGCTCTGACTCTTTCTCAGCCTGGCTACAGTGCTGAAAAGAAACCTGGGGTTGTTCTTATTTTCTTCAATTAGTGATGAGTAGTAAGATGTCCTAGCTTTACGGAGGGCTTTTTTATAGAGCAACAGACTCTTTTTCCAGGCTAAGTGAAGATCTTCTAAATTAGTGAGACGCCATTTCCTCTCCAACTTACGGGTTATCTGCTTTAAGCTGCAAGTTTGTGAGTTATACCACGGAGTCAGGCACTTCTGATTTAAGGCTCTCTTTTTCAGAGGAGCTACAGCATCCAAAGTTGTCTTCAATGACAATATAAAACTATTGACGAGATACTCTATCTCACTCACAGAGTTTAGGTAGCTACTCTGCACTGTGTTGGTATATGGCATTAGAGAACATAAAGAAGGAATCATATCCTTAAACCTAGTTATAGCGCTTTCTGAAAGACTTCTAGTGTAATGAAACTTGTTCCCCACTGCTGGGTAGTCCATCAGAGTAAATGTAAATGTTATTAAGAAATGATCAGACAGAAGGGAGTTTTCAGGGAATACTGTTAAGTATTCCATACCATAAGTCAGAACAAGATCTAAGATATGATTAAAGTGGTGGGTGGACTCATTTACATTTTGAGCAAAGCCAATTGAGTCTAATAATAGATTAAATGCAGTGCTGAGGCTGTCATTCTCAGCATCTGTGTGGATGTTAAAATCACCCACTATAATTATCTTATCTGAGTCAAGCACTAAGTCAGACAAAAGGTCTGAAAATTCACAGAGAAACTCACAGTAACGACCAGGTGGACGATAGATAACAACAAATAAAACTGTTTTTTGGGACTTCCAATTTGGATGGACAAGACTAAGAGTCAAGCTTTCAAATGAATTAAAGCTCTGTCTGGGTTTTTGATTAATTAATAAGCTGGAATGGAAGATTGCTGCTAATGTGACTTGGGGGTGTTGACTCATTTTAACTAACATATTCATCCTGCTGTAACCAGGTTTCTGTAAGGCAGAATAAATCAATATGTTGATCAATTATTATATCATTTACTAACAAGGACTTAGAAGAGAGAGACCTAATGTTTAATAGACCACATTTAACTGTTTTAGTCTGTGGTGCAGTTGAAGGTGCTATATTATTTTTTCTTTTTGAATTTGTATGCTTAAATAGATTTTTGCTGGTTATTGGTGGTCTGGGAGCAGGCACCGTCTCTACGGGGATGGGGTATTGGGGGGATAGCAGGGGGAGAGAAGCTGCAGAGAGGTGTGTAAGACTACAACTCTGCTTCCTGGTCCCAACCCTGGATAGTCACGGTTTGGAGGATTTAAGAAAATTGGCCAGATTTCTAGAAATGAGAGCTGCTCCATCCAAAGTGGGATGGATGCCGTCTCTCCTAACAAGACCAGGTTTTCCCCAGAAGCTTTGCCAATTATCTATGAACCCCACTTCATTTTTTGGACACCACTCAGACAGCCAGCAATTCAAGGAGAACATGCAGCTAAACATGTCACTCCCGGTCTGATTGGGGAGGGGCCCAGAGAAAACTACAGAGTCCGACATTGTTTTTGCAAAGTTACACACCGATTCAATGTTAATTTTAGTGACCTCCGATTGGCGTAACTGGGTGTCATTACTGCCGACATGAATTACAATCTTACCAAATTTACGCTTAGCCTTAGCCAGCAGTTTCAAATTTCCTTCAATGTCGCCTGCTCTGGCCCCCGGAAGACATTTGACTATGGTTCCTGGTGTCGCTAACTTCACATTTCTCAAAACAGAGTCGCCAATAACCAGATTTTGATCCTCGGCGGGTGTGTCGCCGAGTGGGGAAAAATGGTTAGAAATGTGAACGGGTTGGCGGTGTACACGGAGCTTCTGTTTAGGGCTACGCTTCCTCCTCACAGTCACCCAGTCGGCCTGCTTTCCCGGCTGCTCAGGATCTGCTGGGAGGGAACTAACGGCGGCTAAGCTACCTTGGTCTGCACCGACTACAGGGGCCTGGCTAGCTGTAGAATTTTCCACGGTGCGGAGCAGAGTCTCCAATTCGTCCAGCCTGGCCTCCAGAGCTACGAATATGCTACACTTATTACAAGTACCATTACTGCTAAAGGAGGCCGAGGAATAACTAAACATTTCACACCCAGAGCAGAAAAGTGCGGGAGAGACAGGAGAAGCCGCCATGTTAAACTGGCTAAGAGCTAGTAGCTGCGCAAAGCTAGCGGATTCCTAAAAACACACAAAGTGAATAATGTGTAAATAATTTAGAGGTGATTCAGCAGAGGGAGTGCTTTAGTTAAGGCACGTGAAGATTACACTGTGAAACAAATCGTTATCTAGTTATCTAGATCAATCTAACTACGCAGATTAAACAGCTAACAGATACAGCAAAACACCGCTGTGCTCCGGAACAGGAAGTGATACAATACCGCAGTGAGAGCCAACCACCAGTAGAGGCCATTCAGACGGCTTTCGGTGGCTTTTCAGTCGAGTGAGTATCTGAGAAATTGTGTAACAGCTGGGCATGGCACAACTTGTCCTGTGAGACTTCCAACACGGACGTGCTTTTTGTTGTGCGCCATGAGCGGCTCCGTCCCGACGCGGGAATTCCTCCACACGTCTTTCATTACAAAATCTCCTGTAACAGTGGAATGTGCCGCAAAAGTGCTGATGTATACCTCTTCCACAATTTCCTTGGTAGTCAGACGACGTCCCGGATCAACACAGCCTTCACTTTGGAAATGATCTGGTCGTTTCAGCCTGTCGATGGCCGCTCGGAGCGCGGCGCGCCCTCAGCCACTGTGGGCCGTCTTTAATCGGGTTGTAATGATCCTTAATCTGTGTGACTCCCAGAGTATCTTCACCGAAAGCCGTCTGAATCTTCCGAATTGTTTCCACCTGGCTGTCTCTCACAGTTTCTGGAAAAATTTGATTCATCGCTGCTCCAATCGCTCAGCCATTTTCCTGACAATGAAAATCCGACGAGGGGGGTGGACCAGTGCTCACTCAAAGCCTGCCCACAGGCGAATGATGCAACCGACAGGCGTGAAAAAACTCACGCATGCGCACGAAGGTTCAAGCTTGGCTGATGCAAGCGCACATGATTCAAATCCATATAGTTTTTTAAAAAACTAAAAAGGTTGGATAGTTTTCTAACAGACCTCGTATCTGCTCATTTTGAAATGGATACCTGCAACACGTTTCAAAAAAGCTGGGACAGTGGCAACAAAAGACAGGGAAAGTTGAAGAACACCTGTTTGGAACATTCCACAGGTGAACAGGTTAATTGGAAACAGGTGAGTGTCATGACTGGGTATAAAAGGAGCATCTTCAAAAGATTCAGACATTCACAAGCAAAGGTGGGGTGAGGATCACCACTTTGTGAACAACTGCGTGAAAAAAATAGTCCAACAGTTTAAGAACAATGTTTCTCAATGTTCAATTTGCAAGGAATTTAGGGATTCCATCATCTACAGTCCATAATATAATCAGAAGATTCAGAGAATCTGGAGAAGTTTCTACACGTAAGCGGCAATGCCGAAAACCAACATTGAATGCCCGTGACCTTCGATCCCTCAGGCGGCACAGAAATTAAACACCAACATCTTTGGGCGTGGGCTCAGGAACACTTCAGAAAACCATTATCAGTTAAACCTGTTCATTGCTACATCTACAAGTGCAAGTTAAAACTCTACCATGCAAAGTGAAAGCCAAACATCAACAACATCCAGAAACACCGCCGCCTTCTCTGGGCCTGAGGTCATTTGAAATGGACAGTGGAAAAGTGCCGTGGTCTGATGAGTCCACATTCCAAATTGTTTTTGGAAATCATGGACATTGTGTCCTCTAGACAAAAGAAGCAAAAGACCATCCAGGTTGTTACCAGCGCAAAGTTCAAAAGCCAGTATCTGTGATGGTATGGGGTGTTTTAGTGCCCATGACATGGACAACTTACACATCTGTGATGGTATGGGGGTGTTTTAGTGCCCATGACATGGACAACTTACACATCTGTGATGGTATGGGGGTGTTTTAGTGCCCATGACATGGACAACTTACACATCTGTGATGGTATGGGGGTGTGTTAGTGCCCATGGCATGGACAACTTACACATCTGTGATGGTACCATCAATGCTGAAAGGTACATCCGGGTTTTGGAGCAACACATCCAAGCAATGGTTTGTTCTCTATCTTTTATTTTGTATTGGTTCTGTCAGTAGGTTGTGGTATCAGATGAGATGATGAGATGAGATGAGATTTATTGTCACTGTCATTACATGAGTGCAACAACAACGACATTACGTTTACACTCCAGTTACATCAGACAAGATACAGCAGTTAATCCACAATTATTACTTGTTTCCTATAATAATGGCACACATCAGGATTAACAACAACACATATACATTTGACGTTGTTTATGTGCACTAAACTTGAAGCAGCCCCTCATCCGAATTGAGGTAAAGTGGGTGAAGGCCGCAGCAGGCGGGGCCCACACCACCCAGAAGACGGGAAGATGATCAAACTAGACTATCTAGAGCAGGGGTGGCCAAGTTCGGTCCTCAAGAGCCACATTCCTGACACTCTTAGTTGTCTCCCTGCTCCAACACACCTGAATCCAATGAAAGGCTCATTAAAAGTCTGCTAACGGGTCTTTCATTGGATTCAGGTGTGTTGGAGCAGGGAGACAACTAAGAGTGTCAGGAATGTGGCTCTCGAGGACCGAACTTGGCCACCCCTGATCTAGAGGAAGTAAAAGTCATCACAAGATTTCCGTAGGTGAACCTGCGGAAGGATCATCAATCAGTTTGCGTTACTTTAGCCAGTATCGGTTTCCTTCTAGCTTTGGTCATAGTCATTAATTTCTTGTTATCTTCTTTTTAGGCTTGTCATTTTATTTCCTAGTTTTGCCCCTTTTGTTTTGTTCACATTAATTATTGTTTGTCTTTGTCAAGTTATATTTTTCACCATTGGTTTTTCTGTCACATATTTATTTTGCTTTTTGTCTCACCACACACCTTTGTGTTTCTCTGTCACGGTCTTCCAGAACCTTGCTCACACCTGTTCCTCATTCATGCCCTGATTAACCAGCCCTTATTTAAGCCCCCACAGTCCCACAGTGCACTACCAGATAGCTGAATGTGTTTGACTTACCAGCCTCCGTACCTCGTCCTGTTTTGTCTTGTATTCAGTCTGCCGGGATGTGACCTCGCTTTGCCCTCAACCCCGTTATTGTCTCTGAACACCACCACACTGTGTATTTTGACCACTGCCTTTTTGGACCATGCCTCAGTCTCACTTCTGTCTGTACCTTTGCTTCACTGCTGGACCACCCGTGTAGTGAATCCCTGCTTGTTTAACTATATTAAACCTTTTTTCTTACACCAGCCTGCTTGAGAGAATTTGCATTTGTGTGAACCACGCCTTCACCCAGCCTGACATTCTCACTGACAGAGTCTATGAACACAGAGGGTTAACTCAGATTGTCACAGACACAGTCTGTGAACACAGAGGGTTAACTCACATTCTCACAGACAGAGTCTGTGAACACAGAGGGTTAACTCACATTCTCACAGACACAGTCTGTGAACACAGAGGGTTAACTCACATTCTCACAGACACAGTCTATGAACACAGAGGGTTAACTCACATTCTCACACAGTCTGTGAACACAGAGTGTTAACTCACATTCTCACAGATAGAGTCTGTGAACACAGAGGGTTAACTCACATTCTCACAGACAGAGTCTGTGAACACAGAGGGTTAACTCACATTCTCACAGACACAGTCTGTGAACACAGAGGGTTAACTCACATTCTCACAGACAGAGTCTGTGAACACAGAGGGTTAACTCACATTCTCACAGACACAGTCTATGAACACAGAGGGTTAACTCACATTCTCACTGACAAAGTCTATGAACACAGAGGGTTAACTCACATTCTCACAGACAGAGTCTGTGAACACAGAGGGTTAACTCACATTCTCACAGACAGAGTCTATGAACACAGAGGGTTAACTCACATTCTCACAGACAGAGTCTGTGAACACAGAGGGTTAACTCACATTCTCACAGACACAGTCTGTGAACACAGAGGGTTAACTCACATTCTCACAGATAGAGTCTGTGAACACAGAGGGTTAACTCACATTCTCACAGACAGAGTCTATGAACACAGAGGGTTAACTCACATTCTCACAGATAGAGTCTGTGAACACAGAGGGTTAACTCACATTCTCACAGACAGAGTCTGTGAACACAGAGGGTTAACTCACATTCTCACAGACACAGTCTATGAACACAGAGGGTTAACTCACATTCTCACAGACACAGTCTATGAACACAGAGGGTTAACTCACATTCTCACAGACAGAGTCTGTGAACACAGAGGGTTAACTCACATTCTCACAGACAGAGTCTGTGAACACAGAGGGTTAACTCACATTCTCACAGACACAGTCTATGAACACAGAGGGTTAACTCACATTCTCACAGACACAGTCTGTGAACACAGAGGGTTAACTCACATTCTCACAGACACAGTCTGTGAACACAGAGGGTTAACTCACATTCTCACAGACACAGTCTGTGAACACAGAGGGTTAACTCACATTCTCACAGACACAGTCTATGAACACAGAGGGTTAACTCACATTCTCACAGACACAGTCTGTGAACACAGAGGGTTAACTCACATTCTCACAGATAGAGTCTGTGAACACAGAGGGTTAACTCACATTCTCACAGACAGAGTCTGTGAACACAGAGGGTTAACTCACATTCTCACAGATAGAGTCTGTGAACCCAGAGGGTTAACTCACATTCTCACAGACACAGTCTGTGAACACAGAGGGTTAACTCACATTCTCACTGACAGAGTCTGTGAACACAGAGGGTTAACTCACATTCTCACAGACACAGTCTATGAACACAGAGGGTTAACTCACATTCTCACTGACAAAGTCTATGAACACAGAGGGTTAACTCACATTCTCACAGACAGAGTCTGTGAACACAGAGGGTTAACTCACATTCTCACAGACACAGTCTGTGAACACAGAGGGTTAACTCACATTCTCACAGACACAGTCTGTGAACACAGAGGGTTAACTCACATTCTCACAGACACAGTCTGTGAACACAGAGGGTTAACTCACATTCTCACAGACACAGTCTGTGAACACAGAGGGTTAACTCACATTCTCACAGATAGAGTCTGTGAACACAGAGGGTTAACTCACATTCTCACAGACAGAGTCTGTGAACACATAGGGTTAACTCACATTCTCACAGACACAGTCTGTGAACACAGAGGGTTAACTCACATTCTCACAGACAGAGTCTGTGAACACAGAGGGTTAACTCACATTCTCACAGACACAGTCTATGAACACAGAGGGTTAACTCACATTCTCACAGACACAGTCTATGAACACAGAGGGTTAACTCACATTCTCACAGACAGAGTCTGTGAACACAGAGGGTTAACTCACATTCTCACAGACAGAGTCTATGAACACAGAGGGTTAACTCACATTCTCACAGACAGAGTCTGTGAACACAGAGGGTTAACTCACATTCTCACAGACACAGTCTGTGAACACAGAGGGTTAACTCACATTCTCACAGATAGAGTCTGTGAACACAGAGGGTTAACTCACATTCTCACAGACAGAGTCTATGAACACAGAGGGTTAACTCACATTCTCACAGACAGAGTCTGTGAACACAGAGGGTTAACTCACATTCTCACAGACAGAGTCTGTGAACACAGAGGGTTAACTCACATTCTCACAGACACAGTCTATGAACACAGAGGGTTAACTCACATTCTCACAGACACAGTCTGTGAACACAGAGGGTTAACTCACATTCTCACAGACACAGTCTGTGAACACAGAGGGTTAACTCACATTCTCACAGACACAGTCTGTGAACACAGAGGGTTAACTCACATTCTCACAGACACAGTCTGTGAACACAGAGGGTTAACTCACATTCTCACAGACACAGTCTATGAACACAGAGGGTTAACTCACATTCTCACAGACACAGTCTGTGAACACAGAGGGTAAACTCACATTCTCACAGATAGAGTCTGTGAACACAGAGGGTTAACTCACATTCTCACAGACAGAGTCTGTGAACACAGAGGGTTAACTCACATTCTCACAGACACAGTCTGTGAACACAGAGGGTTAACTCACATTCTCACAGACACAGTCTGTGAACACAGAGGGTTAACTCACATTCTCACAGATAGAGTCTGTGAACACAGAGGGTTAACTCACATTCTCACAGACACAGTCTGTGAACACAGAGGGTTAACTCACATTCTCACAGACACAGTCTGTGAACACAGAGGGTTAACTCACATTCTCACAGACACAGTCTATGAACACAGAGGGTTAACTCACATTCTCACAGACACAGTCTGTGAACACAGAGTGTTAACTCACATTCTCACAGATAGAGTCTGTGAACACAGAGGGTTAACTCACATTCTCACAGACAGAGTCTGTGAACACAGAGGGTTAACTCACATTCTCACAGATAGAGTCTGTGAACACAGAGGGTTAACTCACATTCTCACAGACACAGTCTATGAACACAGAGGGTTAACTCACATTCTCACAGACAGAGTCTGTGAACACAGAGGGTTAACTCACATTCTCACAGACACAGTCTGTGAACACAGAGGGTTAACTCACATTCTCACAGACACAGTCTATGAACACAGAGGGTTAACTCACATTCTCACAGACACAGTCTGTGAACACAGAGTGTTAACTCACATACTCACAGATAGAGTCTGTGAACACAGAGGGTTAACTCACATTCTCACAGACAGAGTCTGTGAACACAGAGGGTTAACTCACATTCTCACAGACAGAGTCTGTGAACACAGAGGGTTAACTCACATTCTCACAGACACAGTCTATGAACACAGAGGGTTAACTCACATTCTCACTGACAAAGTCTAAGAACACAGAGGGTTAACTCACATTCTCACAGACAGAGTCTGTGAACACAGAGGGTTAACTCACATTCTCACAGACAGAGTCTGTGAACACAGAGGGTTAACTCACATTCTCACAGACACAGTCTATGAACACAGAGGGTTAACTCACATTCTCACTGACAAAGTCTATGAACACAGAGGGTTAACTCACATTCTCACAGACAGAGTCTGTGAACACAGAGGGTTAACTCACATTCTCACAGACAGAGTCTATGAACACAGAGGGTTAACTCACATTCTCACAGACAGAGTCTGTGAACACAGAGGGTTAACTCACATTCTCACAGACACAGTCTGTGAACACAGAGGGTTAACTCACATTCTCACAGATAGAGTCTGTGAACACAGAGGGTTAACTCACATTCTCACAGACAGAGTCTATGAACACAGAGGGTTAACTCACATTCTCACAGACAGAGTCTGTGAACACAGAGGGTTAACTCACATTCTCACAGACACAGTCTATGAACACAGAGGGTTAACTCACATTCTCACAGACAGAGTCTGTGAACACAGAGGGTTAACTCACATTCTCACTGACAAAGTCTATGAACACAGAGGGTTAACTCACATTCTCACAGACAGAGTCTGTGAACACAGAGGGTTAACTCACATTCTCACAGACAGAGTCTATGAACACAGAGGGTTAACTCACATTCTCACAGACAGAGTCTGTGAACACAGAGGGTTAACTCACATTCTCACAGACAGAGTCTATGAACACAGAGGGTTAACTCACATTCTCACAGACACAGTCTGTGAACACAGAGGGTTAACTCACATTCTCACAGATAGAGTCTGTGAACACAGAGGGTTAACTCACATTCTCACAGACACAGTCTGTGAACACAGAGGGTTAACTCACATTCTCACAGACACAGTCTATGAACACAGAGGGTTAACTCACATTCTCACAGACACAGTCTGTGAACACAGAGGGTTAACTCACATTCTCACAGATAGAGTCTGTGAACACAGAGGGTTAACTCACATTCTCACAGACAGAGTCTGTGAACACAGAGGGTTAACTCACATTCTCACAGATAGAGTCTGTGAACACAGAGGGTTAACTCACATTCTCACAGACACAGTCTGTGAACACAGAGGGTTAACTCACATTCTCACTGACAGAGTCTGTGAACACAGAGGGTTAACTCACATTCTCACAGACACAGTCTATGAACACAGAGGGTTAACTCACATTCTCACTGACAAAGTCTATGAACACAGAGGGTTAACTCACATTCTCACAGACAGAGTCTGTGAACACAGAGGGTTAACTCACATTCTCACAGACACAGTCTGTGAACACAGAGGGTTAACTCACATTCTCACAGAGTCTGTGAACACAGAGGGTTAACTCACATTCTCACAGACACAGTCTGTGAACACAGAGGGTTAACTCACATTCTCACAGACACAGTCTGTGAACACAGAGGGTTAACTCACATTCTCACAGATAGAGTCTGTGAACACAGAGGGTTAACTCACATTCTCACAGACACAGTCTGTGAACACAGAGGGTTAACTCATTCTCACAGACACAGTCTGTGAACACAGAGGGTTAACTCACATTCTCACAGACACAGTCTATGAACACAGAGGGTTAACTCACATTCTCACAGACACAGTCTGTGAACACAGAGTGTTAACTCACATTCTCACAGATAGAGTCTGTGAACACAGAGGGTTAACTCACATTCTCACAGATAGAGTCTGTGAACACAGAGGGTTAACTCACATTCTCACAGACACAGTCTATGAACACAGAGGGTTAACTCACATTCTCACAGACAGAGTCTGTGAACACAGAGGGTTAACTCACATTCTCACAGACACAGTCTGTGAACACAGAGGGTTAACTCACATTCTCACAGACACAGTCTATGAACACAGAGGGTTAACTCACATTCTCACAGACACAGTCTGTGAACACAGAGTGTTAACTCACATTCTCACAGATAGAGTCTGTGAACACAGAGGGTTAACTCACATTCTCACAGACAGAGTCTGTGAACACAGAGGGTTAACTCACATTCTCACAGACAGAGTCTGTGAACACAGAGGGTTAACTCACATTCTCACAGACACAGTCTATGAACACAGAGGGTTAACTCACATTCTCACTGACAAAGTCTATGAACACAGAGGGTTAACTCACATTCTCACAGACAGAGTCTGTGAACACAGAGGGTTAACTCACATTCTCACAGACACAGTCTGTGAACACAGAGGGTTAACTCACATTCTCACAGACAGAGTCTGTGAACACAGAGGGTTAACTCACATTCTCACAGACACAGTCTATGAACACAGAGGGTTAACTCACATTCTCACAGACACAGTCTGTGAACACAGAGGGTTAACTCACATTCTCACAGATAGAGTCTGTGAACACAGAGGGTTAACTCACATTCTCACAGACAGAGTCTATGAACACAGAGGGTTAACTCACATTCTCACAGACAGAGTCTGTGAACACAGAGGGTTAACTCACATTCTCACAGACACAGTCTGTGAACACAGAGGGTTAACTCACATTCTCACAGATAGAGTCTGTGAACACAGAGGGTTAACTCACATTCTCACAGACAGAGTCTATGAACACAGAGGGTTAACTCACATTCTCACAGACAGAGTCTGTGAACACAGAGGGTTAACTCACATTCTCACAGACACAGTCTATGAACACAGAGGGTTAACTCACATTCTCACAGACAGAGTCTGTGAACACAGAGGGTTAACTCACATTCTCACTGACAAAGTCTATGAACACAGAGGGTTAACTCACATTCTCACAGACAGAGTCTGTGAACACAGAGGGTTAACTCACATTCTCACAGACAGAGTCTATGAACACAGAGGGTTAACTCACATTCTCACAGACAGAGTCTGTGAACACAGAGGGTTAACTCACATTCTCACAGACAGTCTGTGAACACAGAGGGTTAACTCACATTCTCACAGATAGAGTCTGTGAACACAGAGGGTTAACTCACATTCTCACAGACAGAGTCTGTGAACACAGAGGGTTAACTCACATTCTCACAGACACAGTCTATGAACACAGAGGGTTAACTCACATTCTCACAGACACAGTCTATGAACACAGAGGGTTAACTCACATTCTCACAGACAGAGTCTGTGAACACAGAGGGTTAACTCACATTCTCACAGACAGAGTCTGTGAACACAGAGGCTTAACTCACATTCTCACAGACACAGTCTATGAACACAGAGGGTTAACTCACATTCTCACAGACACAGTCTGTGAACACAGAGGGTTAACTCACATTCTCACAGATAGAGTCTGTGAACACAGAGGGTTAACTCACATTCTCACAGACACAGTCTGTGAACACAGAGGGTTAACTCACATTCTCACAGACACAGTCTGTGAACACAGAGGGTTAACTCACATTCTCACAGACACAGTCTATGAACACAGAGGGTTAACTCACATTCTCACAGACACAGTCTGTGAACACAGAGGGTTAACTCACATTCTCACAGATAGAGTCTGTGAACACAGAGGGTTAACTCACATTCTCACAGACAGAGTCTGTGAACACAGAGGGTTAACTCACATTCTCACAGATAGAGTCTGTGAACACAGAGGGTTAACTCACATTCTCACAGACACAGTCTGTGAACACAGAGGGTTAACTCACATTCTCACTGACAGAGTCTGTGAACACAGAGGGTTAACTCACATTCTCACAGACACAGTCTATGAACACAGAGGGTTAACTCACATTCTCACAGACACAGTCTATGAACACAGAGGGTTAACTCACATTCTCACAGACAGAGTCTGTGAACACAGAGGGTTAACTCACATTCTCACAGACACAGTCTGTGAACACAGAGGGTTAACTCACATTCTCACAGACAGAGTCTGTGAACACAGAGGGTTAACTCACATTCTCACAGACACAGTCTATGAACACAGAGGGTTAACTCACATTCTCACTGACAAAGTCTATGAACACAGAGGGTTAACTCACATTCTCACAGACAGAGTCTGTGAACACAGAGGGTTAACTCACATTCTCACAGACACAGTCTGTGAACACAGAGGGTTAACTCACATTCTCACAGACAGAGTCTGTGAACACAGAGGGTTAACTCACATTCTCACAGACACAGTCTATGAACACAGAGGGTTAACTCACATTCTCACAGACAGTCTGTGAACACAGAGGGTTAACTCACATTCTCACAGACACAGTCTGTGAACACAGAGGGTTAACTCACATTCTCACAGACACAGTCTATGAACACAGAGGGTTAACTCACATTCTCACAGACACAGTCTGTGAACACAGAGTGTTAACGCACATTCTCACAGATAGAGTCTGTGAACACAGATGGTTAACTCACATTCTCACAGACAGAGTCTGTGAACACAGAGGGTTAACTCACATTCTCACAGATAGAGTCTGTGAACACAGAGGGTTAACTCACATTCTCACAGACACAGTCTATGAACACAGAGGGTTAACTCACATTCTCACAGACACAGTCTGTGAACACAGAGGGTTAACTCACATTCTCACAGATAGAGTCTGTGAACACAGAGGGTTAACTCACATTCTCACAGACACAGTCTGTGAACACAGAGGGTTAACTCACATTCTCACAGACACAGTCTGTGAACACAGAGGGTTAACTCACATTCTCACAGACACAGTCTATGAACACAGAGGGTTAACTCACATTCTCACAGACACAGTCTGTGAACACAGAGGGTTAACTCACATTCTCACAGATAGAGACTGTGAACACAGAGGGTTAACTCACATTCTCACAGACAGAGTCTGTGAACACAGAGGGTTAACTCACATTCTCACAGACAGAGTCTGTGAACACAGAGGGTTAACTCACATTCTCACAGACAGAGTCTGTGAACACAGAGGGTTAACTCACATTCTCACAGATAGAGTCTGTGAACACAGAGGGTTAACTCACATTCTCACAGATAGAGTCTGTGAACACAGAGGGTTAACTCACATTCTCACAGACAGAGTCTGTGAACACAGAGGGTTAACTCACATTCTCACAGACACAGTCTATGAACACAGAGGGTTAACTCACATTCTCACAGACAGAGTCTGTGAACACAGAGGGTTAACTCACATTCTCACAGACACAGTCTATGAACACAGAGGGTTAACTCACATTCTCACTGACAGAGTCTGTGAACACAGAGGGTTAACTCACATTCTCACAGATAGAGTCTGTGAACACAGAGGGTTAACTCACATTCTCACAGATAGAGTCTGTGAACACAGAGGGTTAACTCACATTCTCACAGATAGAGTCTGTGAACACAGAGGGTTAACTCACATTCTCACAGATAGAGTCAGGCTCAAATGGTCTGTAGCTGTCTGTGGTGGTTTGCTGAAGCACAGCTAGACGTTGAGCTCACTCAATAATAATCTGTAGTACCTGAATAAAAATAACCTGACTTTTGCCTAAAATGCACAAAAATCATTTCAGACTTTGGGTATTTTGTGTCTGAAGTGGGTCTTGTTCGTGTTTAGCGTTTTGACATGTATGAGGATGTTTAGAGCGTCTGTGGCCTCGTGCGTGACCAAAAGCTTTCTCTCTGCACTCAGGTCAGTGGACACCACTCATGTGGACCTTGCTCACAATCAGAGGATGATCTGAGCTGTTCCAGTTGTGAAGATGAGTTTGTGTTCGGTGTGTCCGCTCCGCTTTGTTCATCTCGTTTTGTTACGACTGACTGAACTCTGAATGGTGGGTTTTTTCTCTCTCTCCAGACACTAACGTACGGATAACACAATATAAACATTTCAGCATACAGAGACAATCAACACATTTCAATCAGTTATCAAGTGTGTGTGTGTGTGTGTGTGTGTGTGTGTGTGTGTGTGTGTGTGTGTGTGTGTGTGTGTGTGTGTGTGTGTGTGTGTGTGTGTGCTCGCACATGTGTGTGTTTCTTCTTCCTAAATTCATGTTTGTTTTTCCCTCAGACACATCCTGACTTTGGAAAGATTCATCCCAAAATATTCAAAGGTTCTTTTTTTAGCTACCCACCCGAGACAGATCCAGATCCGTCTGCTTTCAGCTGTCAGGGATGAGTCCCAGCTGTCCTTAAAAACGTCTGGACATAGACAGATGTTGTGATATGCGTACTGAATACATCTACAGGTGATCCACGGTGACAGCGCACCCTGCCAGGCCTGATTCCGGTTCAGAGCGAACAAAGCCTTGTTTTGGTTCATGGGGACTATATGAGTTATGCGCAGAACCTTTTGCCCACAGCCTCCACCTGACTCTCGTGACATTTTGTGCCTGAAGGTCATCCCTCAGCTCTTGCTCTGGTAGTGTGTCTTTGATTTCCCCGGCGTCAGCAGCCACCTCGCTCGCTGTCCTTTGGTTTGAGGAGCAGATGCTGGTGTCTTCTTTGCCTAATTCCAGGGCAGATTAGGGTTGCTCTTGCTGTAGCGCTCTGAATGGTTCCGCTGGGAGACGGGCAGCGGCAGTTCAAAGTCCTGTTAAGAAAATCCTTAATATTTAATACATCAATTAACATTAACTACTGAGGCAGAACTGTTTCAACAGTTCCATTATTATTTGATCTCTCTCCGCGGAGCCGTGATGGGCGGTATAATGAAAGGTGGATCTCTATTTCAACCTTGAAGGGGCTGGGCAGAGTGCCAGTAATGAAGATGTATTAAACCTTAATGTAGCAGGTGTCATATATATAATGTACAGAAGCTCTTTCTAAAGCATTATATTCATCGCTACTACCTTAAAAGCCACTAAATCTTTGATGCTAAGTTAGTCTGGCTATGATTCTCTTCCAATTAATCAATAGAAAAATTGTTAACACACCTTAACTGGGATCCATTAGTGTGTCGGTGGGTAATAAATGTTCTCGGCAGTGCACAGAGGGGAAGCAAACTGTCTGCTGCACTCAGGTTAATGGGCAAAGTTGAGCGAAGCGACCAGTAAATCTGCAAGGACACCACATTGACACTGGCTGAGCCTCCATAACGGCCAAACGAGTGCGCCTAAGAGCTCCGCACTAATCAATTGCTGGTGTAAAAAAGGAGCGACATCAAGGAGGACTCATTTAACGTCTGTTTGAATCCTTACATACCAGTTTGGGTTTGTGCCTCCACAGAGGCCCTTATGGCCATGGACACCGTGCACTGACATGTCGGCAGGATGCATGGAGGTTTGACCTCTGACCTCCTGCAGCAGCATGCTCCTTGCTATCTGTGGAACTTCGTGCTACTGACTGCTGGATGAGTGGTATTCAAAAGGTCAGCAGCAATGTTTATGCAGCACCAAGTGTGAAACACCACTGCACACAGTGCATGCAGGTTTACAGGCAGGCCGATGAGCTGTGAAAGTCTGACATCATCAGGAACAACTTTAGTCAGAAAATGGCTTTACGACAATGGACTGCTGCAGTTTGATGCCCTCTAATGCATCCTGAGTGCAGCTGCACCGTGAAGCACGCAATCCCAATCCTAATCCACGGGCAGACCCGGTTTGTGCTTTAATTAGGGGTCAACACAAAATCTCAGTGGAACTGTCCAGACATTCTCATCCCAAAAAAATACAATGTGGGTTTGTTTTAAATTTCATTAATAAACAAAATATCATGTTGGAAATAGCAGTTTCTGAAAAAAAAATGTATGTATTGATGGCTGAGATCTTATTCTTACCACTGAGCAGCTCCGAGCAGCACCTCTTTCAGCTTCTGGAGGTATTTGGCTGTGGCTGACTTTCTTGCATCGTCATCATACAACCCCAATTCCAATGAATTTGGGACATTGTGTAAAATGTAAATAAAACAGAATACAATGATTTTCAAATCCTCTTCAACCTATATTCAATTGAATACACCACAAAGACAAGATATTTAATGTTCAAACTGATAAACTTTATTGTTTTTGTGCAAATATTTACTCATTTTGAAATGGATGCCTGCAACACATTTCAAAATAGCTGGGACGGGGCAACAAAAGACTGAGAAAGTTGATGACTGCTCAAAGAACACCTAATTGGAAACAGGTGAGTGTCATGATTGGGTATAAAAGGAGGATCCCCAAAAGGCTCAGCCGTTCACAAGCAAAGATGGGGTGAGAATCACCACTTTGTGAACAACTGCTTGAAAAAATAGTCCAACAGTTGAAGAACAATGTTTCTTAGTGTTCAATTGCAAGGAATTTAGGGATTCCATCATCTACAGTCCATAATATAATCAGAAGATTCAGGGAATATGGAGAACTTTCTACACCTAAGCAGCAAGGCTGAAAACCAACATCGAATCCCCGTGACCTTCGATCCCTCAGGCGGCACTGCATTGAACACCAACATCATTGGGTAAAGGATCTTACCGCGTGGGCTCAGGAACACTTCAGAAAACCATCGTTAGTTAATACAGTTCGTCACTACATCTACAAGTGCAAGTTAAAACTCTACCATGCAAAGCGAAAGTCAAACATCAACAACATCCAGAAACACCGCTGCCTTCTCTGGGCCTGAGCTCATTTGAAATGGACAAACGCAAAGTGGAAAAGTGTGCTGTGGTCTGATGAGTCCACATTTCAAATTGTTTTTGGAAATCATGGACGTTGTGTCCTCTGGACAAAAGAGACCATCCAGATTGTTACCAGTGCAAAGTTCAAAAGCCAGCATCTGTGATGGTATGGAGGTGTGTTAGTGCCCATGGCATGGACAACTTACACATCTGTGATGGCACCATCAGTGCTGAAAGGTACATCCAGGTTTTGGAGCAACACATGCTGCCATCCAAGCAACATCTTTTTCAGGGACGTCCCTGCTTATTTCAGCAAGACAATGCCAAGCCACATTCTGCCAGTGTTACAACTGCGTGGCTTCGTAGTAAAAGAGTGCAGGTACTAGACTGGCCTGCCTGCAGTTTAGACCCGTCACCCATTGAAAATGTGTGGCGCATTATGAAGGGAAAAATATGACAACAGAGACCCCGAACTGTTGAACAACTGAAGTCATACATCAAGCAAGAATGGGAAAGAATTCCACCTACAAAGCTTCAACAATTAGTGTCCTCAGTTCCCAAACGCTTATTGAGTGTTGTTAGAAGGAAAGGTGATGTAACACAGTGGGAAACATACAACTGTCCCAGCTTTTTTGAAACATGTTGCAGGCACCATTTCAAAATGAGCAAATATTTGCACAAAAACAATAAAGTTTATCAGTTTGAACATTAAATATCTTGTCTTTGTGGTGTATTCAACTGAATATAGGTTGAAGAGGATTTGCAAATCATTGTATTCTGTTTTGGCAGCATGGTGGCTTAGTGGTTTGCACTGTTGCCTCACAGCGAGAAGGTCATGGGTTCAATTCCCACCTGTAGCCTTTCTGTGTGGAGTTTGCATGTTCTCCCCATATTTGTGTGGGTTTCGTCCGGGTGTGTTTTGGTTTGCCCCTGGTCTGCTGGTTTGTCTGTCTTTGTGTTTGCAGGTGAAGTTGAGATGGAGCTGCTGGGTGAAGTTGCCACAGGTGTATCTGCTGTGGGTTGCTCATGGGCTCCCCATCTGTCAAGTCAGCACGTGAAGTGACAGAGCGGTGTCTGGCAGCTGATTTACATTCTGCTGAGTGGGAGCTTCACAGCTGAATCTCATGGCAGCTCATCTTCATTCTGGATTTAACCTTGGAGCTTCGACTGGTTCGGGGCCAGAATCTTTCTCACCATCTCCTGAAGAACCTCCGCGTTCCTCCTGGTTGGAACCGGGTTGCCACGGGTGCCCAGCTGTGCCATAGCATCGCTCTCAGCCGGTAACCTTAATCTTCTGTTTTGTTTTGGCTTTGTTTGGCGTTCCGTCGCCACAACTGAAGCTCTGAGTTTTTTCCCGCTGTGAATCTCCAAGCTCATTAATTTTTTCCGGATTAGAATCTACGCGCTCCGTACGTCCTGTCGTAACCCCTCCGCTGTGGGCTCCCATGTCCAGGCACAGTATATAATCCTTCGTGTTTTTTTCCACTGCCGCTTCCAGGTGCAAAATGTAATTAGTCGTATTTTTCCACTGCCGCTTCCAGGCGCAGTATGTGACTCGTCCTGTTTTTTCCTCCCGTGGTATTCCAGGCTTTAGAGAGCACTAGAGTGGAGCTTCCAGGTCCCTGGACTTAATTAATGGTGATTTCCCTGTTACGCGCTCAGGCTGGATTTAGTCTTTTTATCGCTGCGAGTTTTTCCGGTCCAGACTTAACTGTCAGTGTATTTCTTTGAGCATTTGGATTGTAATGTTTAAGTTATCAATGAGTATTCTTTTACTGTGTGAGTTCTAGCTTGAAACCTGACTTCTGTATTTAAAGTGGATCATTCGTGTTTATTCCAAGGTCAGGTTCCATCTGCCGTAGTGCTTAAACATTGATGCTTCTGCTGGCTTCCTCCTGTGTTTTTTCACCTGCTGCATCTCACATTAATCAGCTGCTAATAATCAGCATTTGATCTATTCCTTGTCGCGAAGTGATCAGCGGTTATTCTGTTATCACTGTTAACCCCATCAGCACCGGTTCTGGAACAGTGAGCACTGAAATGTAGTTTTTCTACTGACTGAACTGTTTAACTATTTGGTGTCTTTTGTGAGCAGATCCACTTACTGATCACCTCAACAGCTAAAGTCCTGAGACAAATGTAACTGTTATCTCTGAGTGCAGCACACAGAGAATTGACAGTTTAGTCATGCATGCACCTGAGCCTTCACCTGACTCATGGGCATGCCTCTGGGGAGTTGTCATGCAGAACAGAGATCCTGGATACACTGAGACTTGATTCTGAACCTAGGGTTTGAACTATATTCTCATCTTTTGAACTTTGACTTTGAATCGAACTTTGTACAACCCCTGGCAAAAATTATGGAATCACCGGCCTCTGAGGATTCATTCAGTTGTTTAATTTTGTAGAAAAAAAGCAGATCACAGACATGACACAAAACTAAAGTCATTTCAAATGGCAACTTTCTGGCTTTAAGAAACACTATAAGAAATCAAGAAAAAAAAGATTGTGGCAGTCAGTAACGGTTACTTTTTTAGACCAAGCAGAGGAAAAAATATGAAATCACCCTGTAAATTTTCATCCCCAAAACTAACACCTGCATCATATCAGATCTGCTCGTTAGTCTGCATCTAAAAAGGAGTGAACACACCTTGGAGAGCTGTTGCACCAAGTGGACTGACATGAATCATGGCTCCAACACGAGAGATGTCAATTGAAACAAAGGAGAGGATTATCAAACTCTTAAAAGAGAGTAAATCATCACGCAATGTTGCAAAAAGATGTTGGTTGTTCACAGTCAGCTGTGTCTAAACTCTGGACCAAATACAAACAACATGGGAAGGTTGTTAAAGGCAAACATACTGGTAGACCAAGGAAGACAAAGCGTCAAGACAGAAAACTTAAAGCAATATGTCTCAAAAATCGAAAAATATACAACAAAACAAATGAGGAACGAATGGGAGGAAACTGGAGTCAACGTCTGTGACCGAACTGTAAGAAACCGCCTAAAGGAAATGGGATTTACATACAGAAAAGCTAAACGAAAGGCATCATTAACACCTAAACAGAAAAAAACAAGGTTACAATGGGCTAAGGAAAAGCAATCGTGGACTGTGGATGACTGGATGAAAGTCATATTCAGTGATGAATCTCGAATCTGCATTGGGCAAGGTGATGATGCTGGAACTTTTGTTTGGTACCTTTCCAATGAGATTTATAAAGATGACTGCCTGAAGAGAACATGTAAATTTCCACAGTCATTGATGATATGGGGCTGCATGTCAGGTAAAGGCACTGGGGAGATGGCTGTCATTACATCATCAATAAATGCACAAGTTTATGTTGATATTTTGGACAATTGAAAGGTTGTTTGGGGATGATGAAATCATTTTTCAAGATGATAATGCATCTTGCCATAGAGCAAAAACTGCAAAAACATTCCTTGCAAAAAAGACACATAGGGTCAATGTCAATGAGCAGATCTGATATGATGCAGGTGTTAGTTTTGGGGATGAAAATTTACAGGGTGATTCCATAATTTTTTCCTCAGAATTGAGTGATTCCATATTTTTTTCCTCTGCTTGGTCTAAAAAAGTAACCGTTACTGACTGCCACAATCTTTTTTTCTTGATTTCTTATAGTGTTTCTTAAAGCCAGAAAGTTGCCATTTGAAATTACTTTAGTTTTGTGTCATGTGTGTGATCTGCTTTTTTCTACAAAATTAAACAACTGAATGAACATCCTCCGAGGCCGGTGATTCCATAATTATTGCCAGGGGTTGTATTTGAACACTATTTTTTGAACACTATTACTTTGTCCCTGAACTGAATACCACCTGATGAAGACCCTAGAGCGTCTCATCCTGTGTCACCTCCGCTCCACGGTGAGCTCTGCTGAGGACCCACAGCAGTTTGCTTCCCGGCCCGGCATCGGAGTGGAGGACGCCATCATCTCCCTGCTGCACCGCTCGCTGTCCCACCTGGAGAGGCCCGGCAGCGCTGTGAGGATTCTTTTCTTTGACTTCTCCAGCGCTTTCAACACCATCCAGCCGTGGCTCCTGAGGGACAAGCTGGTGATTGCAGGAGTGGACAAGGATCTGGCTGAGTGGGTCCTTGACTACCTCACAAACCAGCCACAGTTTGTGAGGACCAAGAACTGTGTGTCTGACCTCCTGACCTGCAGTGTGGGGGCCCCCCAGGGGACAGTCCTCACGCCCTTCCTCTTCACTCTTTACACTGCAGACTTCAGACACAACACCGACAGCTGTGTCCTGCAGAAGTTCTCCGATGACTCCGCCCTCATTGGACTCATGGACTACGATGACTCAGAGTACAGAGGACTAACGCGGGACTTTGTGGACTGGTGTCAGAGGAACCACCTCCTCATCAACGCGGGGAAGACCAAGGAGATGGTGTTGGACTTCAGACGCCGCCCCACTACACTCCCCCCAGTGAACATCCAGGGAAGGGACATTGAGAGAGTGGACTCTTATAAGTACCTGGGTGTTCATCTGAACAATAAATTGGACTGGACTCATAACACGGACGCACTTTACAGGAAGGGTCAGAGCTGCCTCTACCTCCTGAGGAGGCTGAGGTCTTTTGGAGTGAGGGGGCCACTCCTGAGGACCTTCTATGACTCTGTGGTGGCTTTAGCCATCCTGTATGGTGTGGTCTGCTGGAGTAGCAGCATCACAGAGAGGGACATGAAAAGACTGGATAAGATCATCAGGAAATCCTGCTCTGTCCTGGGCTGTCCTCTGGACTCTGTGCAGGAGGTGGGGGACAGGAGGGTCCTGACTAAACTTAAATCTATGCTGGACCACGAGTGTCACCTCCTGCTGGACGTTCTGTCTGCTCTGGATAGCAGTTTCAGTGACAGACTCATCCACCCTCGCTGTGTGAGGGAGAGATTCTGCAGATTGTTTCTCCCGGCTGCTGTCAGACTGTACAATGAACAATGCTAGTACTGTGGTAACCATAGCAACCAGGACACTAATCATGTCATTACCTGCTGTATTTATTAGGTGCAATAATTTAACTTATGGTGCAAACTTAAGTCACTTTACCTACTATATTTTAACCTGCCCATATTGTAAATATCAGCGTAACTTATCGTACATTTCATGCTGAAGTCATTTTACCTGATCACTCTCACACCCCGACGGTGTATATCATCCCGACAGTGCAGCATTGAACTGAACAATGGTAGCCTTAGCATTACTCGGCACTCAGTGCTTTTTTAGTTCTTGTTTTTTAAGAGATACGTGTTTGTTTTATTGCATGCCCTTCTGTCTGTTCCTACTGTTCTATGCTGCGATGTGACACTGAAATTTCCCCATTGAGGATGAATAAAGGCTTTTCTTATCTTATCTAACTGCTGCTGAATTATGATACTGAAGGAACTATTTGAGTTAGTATTGATTTTCATGTCTCGTGGTGCACTTGCACATACTCACCAGCCCTCTCATCTCCCTTGCAGTTCATCCAGCCCCAGTAGCTCCACAGGCTCACTTCACCTGGTCCCTGTCCAGTCAGTCACGGGTCCCAGTCCTGTCCATCCTTGGTTATGGTCCTGTTGTCCTCCTGGTCCCAGTCTTGTTTATTCCTGGTTCGGGTCCTGGTCTCCTGTTCAAAATCAAATCAATTTCATTTATATAGCGCCAAAATGCAGAGAGCCTGAATCAACTACTTATCAGAGTTTGGATTGAGGAGTGAAGACTGTCACTCTTCCACCATCCACAAACCCAGCCTCCAGCTGCAAGTAGGGAAACAGGTACACCTGCAAACAGTTCAGAAATGATTATGTGCGTTGGGCACAACAACGGCTGAGAGTATTACCTATAAGATAGACGATATCTCAGCAGCGAGGTGGAGTTGCTGCTCGGCTTTTATGGTGATGGTAGTGGTGATGATGAGTGACAGCTGGTGCTTGTTGATGAGTGACAGCTGTCACTCTCGGTTGCTCCGGCGCCCTCTCGTGCTTGAAGCCCGCACTTCAGGCAGGGTGCCCTCTGGTGGTGGGCCAGCAGTACCTCCTCTTCAGCGGCCCACACAACAACGTGATTTCCGGATTATTTTTTTTTTTAGATTGTCTCTCACAGTGGACATGCACCTAAGATGAAAATTTCAGACCCCTCCATGATTTCTAAGTGGGAGAACTTGCAAAATCGCAGGGTGTTCAAATACTTATTTTCCTCACTCTACTTCTGTCTTAAAGTATTGGCGCTTTTCTACTTCACAAAAGTAGCACTACTCTTCCAAGCGAGCCGAGCCGATACTAAAATGTGACGTCAACAGGCTGCCGGCCACTGATTGGTCAGAGAATGTCGTCACTGGACGAGTCATGAGCGCTGTCTGAGATGAAAATCAAAACCCGCCATTTTTAAATAGTCACAGCGGTGTTACAGAAACTGTCCTTTTCTTTCGTTTCACGGCGAGTTTTTTTTTACTCACACAAAACCACACCGTGGTCTGTGGATGAACTGCGGATGTTTGTGTTTGGTGGCGGAGGAGAGAATACAGAGGTGGATGAAGAGATCCGAAATGAGAAAATCTCCCAGTCTTTGGCCGCGCCCGGCTCAACGGACATTACAGCAACGCAGAAAACAGCTGAAAAAGCTTAAAGTGATTACAGGACCACAACGACCGGAGTAGGTCGGACCGTAAGGGCTGGAAACGGTTCGAACGCAGGAACGCTGTTTACGGACCCCGAACGGTGAACACCGGGAGGCAGGATGACCGCGACTCGGATTTGTTGGAAGCGACGGATGGTAAGTGTTTTTGTGACTTTGTGTGTCGTCTGCTTGAAAGCATCGATTAACGTTACTTATCCCATTGGTGTGAAGCACACTTTAACAAACGAAGATTGTGAGTCTAAACTTGTATTAAAGTAACATCGTTGTCTCATGCATGTAGACACAGTGAGCTAGCTGATTGCTAACTAGCGAGCTAGCTAACTCCGTGCTCCACTTTAAAGTATTAACTTCTGACAGAAAAACACCTAAAGTCAGCAAGACAACAAACGTGTATATTTGACTCATTTAGTGCCATTACTGTGATGTGTGTTTTTTTTTTTTTGACGTCGCCATTTTGTTTTTGTTGAAGAATCCAGTTCCATAAGCGAGAGGGGTTTGAACACCAGCTTCAACATCTGTATCAACGTCCAGCACCACACAGCACCGTGTCATCACAGGTAAGAATAACGTGTCTCACATCATGTAACTTCCCCAAATACGATATACGAGGTCTGTCCATAAAGTATCGTACCTTTTTATTTTTTTCAAAAATTATATGGATTTCATTCATATGTTTTTACGTCAGACATGCTTCAACCCTCGTGCGCATGCGTGAGTTTTTCCACACCTGTCGGTGACGTCATTCGCCTGTGAGCACGCCTTGGGAAGGAGTGGTCCCGCCCCCTCGTCGGATTTTCATTGTCTGGAAATGGCGGAATGAAAAGGACTTTTTTTCATCAGAATTTTTTCAGAAGCTGTTAGAGACTGGCACCTGGAAACCATTCGAAAAATTTATCTGGCTTTCAGTGAAAATTTTACGGGCTTCACAGAGAATACAGAGAATAAGGACTTTAACTACAGGTTTAAGGACCCCTTTAAAGGACGGTCAGTGCGCCGCGCTGCGAGCTGCGACGATGCGGCACAAACGACTGGATCATTTCTAAGCTGATGGCTCTGTGGATACGAGACCGTCGTGTGCTCTTTCTCTGGTTATCACAAGACCTGGACATCAGCCATTTTCCGGCAGATTTCACTTTTAACAAGAGATTTTGTCATGGAAAGCCGCGCGGAGGCTTCGCGCGTCACGACCGATTCGCTGATGAAGCGAGACAAAGGAAACACCTCCGTTTCGGAGTGTTAGAGGACAAGTTGGGACATGTCTATCTCGGCTTTCAGTGCTTACCAGTCGAGTGAGTATAAAAGAACTTGTGGAGAGCTGGACATGTCCCAACTTGTCAAAACGACCCCCTGTGAGCAAGCACTTGGCGACAATGGGAAGGAAAAACTCCCTTTTAACAGGAAGAAACCTCCAGCAGAACCAGGCTCAGGGAGGGGCAGTCTTCTGCTGGGACTGGTTGGGGCTGAGGGAGAGAACCAGGAAAAAGACATGCTGTGGAGGGGAGCAGAGATCAATCACTAATGATTAAATGCAGAGTGGTGCATACAGAGCAAAAAGAGAAAGAAACATCAACAACATCATGGGAACCCCCCAGCAGTCTAAGTCTATAGCAGCATAACTAAGGGATGGTTCAGGGTCACCTGATCCAGCCCTAACTATAAGCTTTAGCAAAAAGGAAAGTTTTAAGCCTAATCTTAAAAGTAGAGAGGGTGTCTGTCTCCCTGATCTGAATTGGGAGCTGGTTCCACAGGAGAGGAGCCTGAAAGCTGAAGGCTCTGCCTCCCATTCTACTCTTAAAAACCCTAGGAACTACAAGTAAGCCTGCAGTCTGAGAGCGAAGCGCTCTATTGGGGTGATATGGTACTATGAGGTCCCTAAGATAAGATGGGACCTGATTATTCAAAACCTTATAAGTAAGAAGAAGAATTTTAAATTCTATTCTAGAATTAACAGGAAGCCAATGAAGAGAGGCCAATATGGGTGAGATATGCTCTCTCCTTCTAATCCCTGTCAGTACTCTAGCTGCAGCATTTTGAATTAACTGAAGGCTTTTCAGGGAACTTTTAGGACAACCTGATAATAATGAATTACAATAGTCCAGCCTAGAGGAAATAAATGCATGAATTAGTTTTTCAGCATCACTTTGAGACAAGACCTTTCTAATTTTAGAGATATTGCACAAATGCAAAAAAGCAGTCCTACATATTTGTTTAATATGAGCTTTGAATGACATATCCTGATCAAAAATGACTCCAAGATTTCTCACAGTATTACTAGAGGTCAGGGTAATGCCATCCAGAGTAAGGATCTGGTTAGACACCATGTTTCTAAGATTTGTGGGGCCAAGTACAATAACTTCAGTTTTATCTGAGTTTAAAAGCAGGAAATTAGAGGTCATCCATTTCTTTATGTCTGTAAGACAATCCTGCAATTTAGCTAATTGGTGTGTGTCCTCTGGCTTCATGGATAGATAAAGCTGAGTATCATCTGCGTAACAATGAAAATTTAAGCAATGCCGTCTAATATTACTGCCGAAGGGAAACATGTATAAAGTGAATAAAACTGGTCCTAGCACAGAACCTTGTGGAACTCCATAATTAACCTTAGTCTGTGAAGAAGATTCCCCATTTACATGAACAAATTGTAATCTATTAGATAAATATGATTCAAACCACCGCAGCGCAGTGCCTTTAATACCTATGGCATGCTCTAATCTCTGTAATAAAATTTTATGGTCAACAGTTTCAAAAGCAGCACTGAGGTCTAACAGAACAAGCACAGAGATGAGTCCACTGTCTGAGGCCATAAGAAGATCATTTGTAACCTTCACTAATGCTGTTTCTGTACTATGATGAATTCTAAACCCTGACTGAAACTCTTCAAATAGACCATTCCTCTGCAGATGATCAGTTAGCTGTTTTACAACTACCCTTTCAAGAATTTTTGAGAGAAAAGGAAGATTGGAGATTGGCCTATAATTAACTAAGATAGCTGGGTCAAGTGATGGCTTTTTAAGTAATGGTTTAATTACTGCCACCTTAAAAGCCAGTGGTACATAGCCAACTAATAAAGACAGATTGATCATATTTCAGATCGAAGCATTAATTAGTGGTAGGGCTTCCTTGAGCAGCCTGGTAGGAATGGGGTCTAATAGACATGTTGATGGTTTGGAGGAAGTAACTAATGAAAATAACTCAGACACAACAATCAGAGAGAAAGAGTCTAACCAAATACGGCATCAATTTTATTAGCAAAGAAAGTCATGAAGTCATTACTAGTTAAAGTTAAAGGAATACTCGGCTCAATAGAGTGCTGACTCTTTGTCAGCCTGGCTACAGTGCTGAAAAGAAACCTGGGGTTGTTCTTATTTTCTTCAATTAGTGATGAGTAGAAAGATGTCCTAGCTTTACGGAGGGCTTTTTTTTAAATAGAGCAACAGACTCTTTTTCCAGGCTAAGTGAAGATCTTCTAAATTAGTGAGACGCCATTTCCTCTCCAACTTACGGGTTATCTGCTTTAAGCTGCGAGTTTGTGAGTTATACCACGGAGTCAGGCACTTCTGATTTAAGGCTGTCTTTTTCAGAGGAGCTACAGCATCCAAAGTTGTTCTCAATGAGGATATAAAACTATTGACGAGATAATCTATCGCACTCACAGAGTTTAGGTAGCTACTCTGCCCTGTGTTGGTATATGGCATTGGAGAACATAAAGAAGGAATCATATCCTTAAACCTAGTTGCAGCGCTTTCTGAAAGACTTCTACTGTAATGAAACTTATTCCCCACTGCTGGGTAGTCCATCAGAGTAAATGTAAATGTTATTAAGAAATGATCAGACAGAAGGGGGTTTTCAGGGAATACTGTTAAGTCTTCAATTTCCATACCATAAGCTAAGAACTAAGTCAGACAAAAGGTCCAAAAATTCACAGAGAAACTCACAGTAACGACCAGGTGGACAATAGATAACAACAAATAAAACTGTTTTTTGGGACTTCCAATTTGGATGGACAAGACTAAGAGACAAGCTTTCAAATGAATTAAAGCTCTGTCTGGGTTTTTGATTAATTAATAAGCTGGAGTGGAAGATTGCTGCTAATCCTCCGCCTCGGCCCGTGCTACGAGCGTTCTGGCAGTTAGTGTGACTCAGGGGTGTTGACTCATTTAAACTAACATATTCATCCTGCTGTAACCAGGTTTCTGTAAGGCAGAATAAATCAGTATGTTGATCAATTATTATATAATTTACTAACAGGGACTTAGAAGAGAGATCTAATGTTTAATAGACCACATTTAACTGTTTTAGTCTGTGGTGCAGTTGAAGGTGCTATATTATTTTTTCTTTTTGAATTTTTATACTTAAATAGATTTTTGCTGGTTATTGCTGGTCTGGGAGCAGGCACCATCTCTACGGGGATGGGGTAATGAGGGGATGGCAGGGGGAGAGAAGCTGCAGAGAGGTGTGTAAGACTACAACTCTGCTTCCTGGTCCCAACCCTGGATAGTCACAGTTTGGAGGATTTAAGAAAATTGGCCAGATTTCTAGAAATTAGAGCTGCTCCATCCAAAGTGGGATGGATGCCGTCTCTCCTAACAAGACCAGGTTTTCCCCAGAAGCTTTGCTAATTATCTATGAAGCCCACCTCAATTTTTTGGACACCACTCAGACAGCCAGCAATTCAAGGATAACATGCTTCTAAACATGTCACTCCCGGTCTGATTGGGGAGGGGCCCAGAGAAAACTACAGAGTCCGACATTGTTTTTGCAAAGTTACACACCGATTCAATGTTAATTTTAGTGACCTCCGATTGGCGTAACCGGGTGTCATTCCTGCCGACGTGAATTACAATCTTACCAAATTTATGCTTAGCCTTTGCCAGCAGTTTCAAATTTCCTTCAATGTCGCCTGCTCTGGCCCCCGGAAGACAATTGACTATGGTTGCTGGTCTCGCTAACTTCACATTTCTCAAAACAGAGTCGCCAATAACCAGAGTTTGTTCCTCGGCGGGTGTGTCGCCGAGTGGGGAAAAACGGTTAGAGATGTGAACGGGTTGGCGGTGTACACGAGGCTTCTGTTTAGGACTACGCTTCCTCCTCACAGTCACCCAGTCGGCCTGCTTTCCCGGCTGCTCGGGATCTGCCGGAGGGGAATTAATGGTGGCTAAGCTACCTTGGTCCGCACCGACTACAGGGGCCTGACTAGCTGTAGGATTTTCCAAGGTGCGGAGCTGAGTCTCCAATTCGCCCAGCCTGGCCTCCAAAGCTACGAATAAGCTACACTTATTACAAGTACCATTACTGCTAAAGGAGGCCGAGGAATAACTAAACATTTCACACCCAGAGCAGAGAAGTGCGGGAGAGACAGGAGAAGCCGCCATGCTACACCGGCTAAGGGCTAATAGCTGCGCTAAGCTAGCGGATTCCTAAAAACACACAAAGTGAATAATGTGTAAATAATTTAGAGGTGATTCAGCAGAGGGAGTGCTTTAGTAAAGGCACGTGAAGATTACACTGTGAAACAAATCGTTATCTAGTTATCTAGATCAATCTAACTACGCAGATTAAACAGCTAACAGATACAGCAAAACACCGCTGTGCTCCGGAACAGGAAGTGATACAATACCGCAGTGAGAGCCAACCACCAGTAGAGGCTGTTGGTTCCAGTCAGTTCCTGGTTCCGGTCCAGTTGCTCTGTCTGTCCTGTCTACTGTGCAGTTCTCCCTTGTTTGGTTAAAAAAACATTTAGTTGTTCCTCCTGTGTCTGCCTTACTGCTCCTGCACTTGGGTCCAACATGCAACCCGGTCCCCAACCATAACAGGGTGCTCCGGTTTCCTCCCATATCCAAGACGGGTTAGGTGGATTGGACTCGTTAAATTGTCCATAGGTGTGCATGTGGGTGTGATTGTGTCTGTTTGTGGCCCTGTGACAGACTGACATCCTGTCCTGGGTGTACCCCACCTTTATGACTGCTGGGATAGGCTCCAGTCCCCCGCGACACATGATTGGACTAAGCAGCTGAAGATGACTGTGTGTGAGTGTGTGTGTATTGTTTTTGTTTACATTTTACACAACGTTCCAACTTCATTGGAATTTGGCATGTAGTTGTCATTGGCTTGTGGGATTCCCAGGTACTTGTAGCTGTCCCGTATGTCCGATATCCTGTCTTCTAGCAACTCCATCCCCCTCAGCCTGGATCACTTTCCCTATCTGCCACCATTCAGAACTACTTCCTCTGTTGTTTTATCTTTTTAAAAGTAAAATTTTGGCTGACTTGTTTCTTTTCGTTTTTAAAAGGACAAAGCAGCAGCTGGTTTCTATGGAGTTGTGAGGTATTTATTTCCCCTTTTTTTGTTTGGCCTCACCTTTACGGCAGGGAAAATCTTGGTTGGTACAGGTTAAATGATGGAGGCGGAAATGCAAGAGCTGAGAGATTTAGTGGGATTTTGGTGGTTCAGGACTCCCCTGGGGTCTTCACTGGTCTCTGGTGTTTTGGGAATGAAGCTCATCCACAGGTGTTATAGGGAACTCTTTGGGCAGCATGGCTTGACCTTGTTCGACCTACCAGTGGTATCTGAGGCCCCCAAACTTGTCACGCAGGTGTTCCAAAGGTGTCATAAAGTCAGTGTTACTGCTGATTGGAGAGCAGGGAAAGTTCAGGTCCATGGTAAAAAGGCTTGTTGTATTCTGGGTGGCATGAAGAAGTTCATCATGGCCACATGTTCAGAGCAGTACTCTGGTATTATGGTGACGTTTGAACTTCGAGACTCTGGCCTGCCTGTCAGGCTGTTTGCTTTACCTGCCTAGTGCAGGTGGTACGGGGCAAAGCCTACATTTAAATTGTGAATATGGGGACCTGTGACGTGTTGCTCTATCCTCTTACTGTTTTTGATACTTTAGAGGAGGTACGTGTGATAAGTCTGCCTACTGGTGTTACTGAGGTGCCGCCTGGAGTGGTCACAGTGGCTTCTCAGTGTGTTTCTTCATTGGTGCAGGACCAGGTAGCAGCCTTGGAGTTGGGTCATTTGCCTGTGGAAGCACAGGGTAAGGTGAGAGCTCTTTTGGGTCAGTTCAGTTCCAGCTTGTCAGCCCATGATGGGGACTTACGTTGTACTGACCTAGTTTCCCATGTGATCCCATTCTTAGATGGTGTCCCTGTGTGGCAGTGGTATCACCAGATTCCTCCGTGTGAGTATGAGGTGGTTAAGGATCACATTATTTAACTGCTTGGTGTGCAGGTTACTAGGGAGAGCAGCAGTCCTTATGCCTCTCTGGTTGTTTTGGTAAAAAAGGATATCATATGTGTTGACTATGGGCTCCTGAATGGTAAAACCAGGAAGGATGCCATTCCTATGCCCCACATTGACGAGTCTTTGGACACTCTCACTGGAGCTTGTTGGTTTTCCACCATAGACCTGGCAAGTGGGTACAACAAGGTGTGTGACTTTCTCCTGTTTGTGGACACCTGGCTGGAACCAGCTGAAAATAGTACCTTTTCTGAGGTCCTCCCCTCTTGGCTGTTCATTTTTCAGCTCCCTGTGACCATCAGGACGAGACAGTGGTTTGGCCACTACCTTCAAGGACAACTTCAAATGGCGATTATTATTTTCAAATGATTGCTCCACTTTTCCTCCCACATCCAAAGACATGCGGGTTAGGTGGATTGGAATCTTTAAAAAATTGTCCTTAGGTGTGCGTGTGGGTGTGTCTGTTTGTTTGTCTATTTGTGGCCCTGCGACAGACTGGCATCCTGTCCTGGGTGTACCCCGCCTCACGCCCTATGACTGCTGGGATAGGCTCCAGCCCCCCGCGACCCTTAATTGGACTAAGCGGTGGAAGATGGATGGATGGATGCTCCACTTTTGTACTCCAGCTCGTTGTGGTAGAGTTTGCCTGATCTGTGCTCTGTGCTGTTGGTTATCGACCACCAAAACTTAATAAGGATTTTATTTGATATTTAGATTTTTTTTTAGCTTACTTTGAGAGGAAAATAGATGACATTATGTTAAATTTATCCCAGCAGGCCTCAGTCCAGCCACTACACCCTGTTATCGAGGTGGGCACCATCACTGATACATTATCTAGATTTACCAAATTTGATAGCATCTCACTGGGTGTGCTGACGAAACTTGTAATGTCTGCTAAAAATAGTTGCTGTGTATCAGGAATTTGAGTCAGAACTCTTTGAGTAAGGATGTTCACCCTTTAAGGGAGAAATCTGGAGAAATTTTATACCATGTTTAGGTTCACATCATGAAGTCAGATTTTAATTAACTGTATTTTTTCAATTGTGGATCACAATTGTAGATTTTGATGACACCGAACGCAGATTTCACAACATTGAAAATAATATTGATCCGGACTGTGTCTTCCTTAAAAATAGAAATCATCACTCTAATTATTTTACTGAGGAACAATTTGAGCAATATTCCCTCACAAATGGTTCATTCTCCATTATGCATTTTAACAGTAGAAGCCTTTCTATGAATTTTTCTAAAATCCAGGACTGTTTGAAAATTGCTAATACATTTTTTTTCAGTCATTGCAGTTACTGAGACGTTGTTAAAAGAAGAATATGTTGATTTTGTCCAGTTTGAGGGTTATGATTTTTTTTTTTTTTTGCCAGAAATAGGGCAAATAAATGAGGTGGTGGTGCCTTGGAGGAGTACTTCGCATGGGGTTGAAGGCCGGTGACCTTGACCTTTTCAAGATCACCAATGGTCACAACTGTCAAATCCTTTAGCCCCGTTTACACATTGAAGGTAAGAGCTCCCGGAAGCATCCCGGAACAGTTTTTGGCCGTCTTAAGGATCACACGCCGTTGTTAACGCCGGCACTAGGGGGCGTGGCTTAGTTCCGGCTTTACCGGGAATTGTTGAAAAAATTATTCAACATGTCGAATAATTCCGGGAACGCTCCCGGAGAATTCACGTGACGACGGAGACAACGCGAACAACGGTGTTTCATACTTTTTAATCGTCGTTTCATCCTGCCCCTTCCTGTAGTGCCGCAGTTTACACCGCCGTAATTGGCGGCCGGCGTTGTATCCCTAATCAACGGCGTGTAAAACGGCGATAGAGCCCACATCGGCATCCTCAAGGGCGTTTTAACCAGCGACAGAGGCAGACAAAACGGCAGACAGCGAACAGTACGCCGTTCTAAACGCCACCTCCCGGTTAACGGTGTTCCAAACGGCCAATAGGCGGCGGTCAATATAAAAACGCTAGCGCGCTGCATGCAGGACTCTCACTCGCGGCCAGCTCCAGATATTTTTGCAGAGAAGCTCCAGTATGTCTCCTAAAAGAAAATTGGCAGCGGCAAGGACTTACCAAGAGGTCTGGTTCAGAAGCAGAGGGTAGCCCTGTGGTGGAGACGGAGCAACACGTTGAGGATGGGAAAAAGGAAGGAGAAGAAAAGGCTGAGTATGATCTCCCTCCCTCTGCAGTGACAGAGCCTTCAGCCTGGAGTAACGCAGGATTTGCCTGGATAAATGCAGCGGTACACAGGGCATTATCGGCGGCAGCAAAACACCGCCGTTCTCATGCGCGTCTTAACCTGCGATTGTAAAGGATAGAACTGGGTATTAACCCCTGTTGCCTGACGTGTGCCGGATGCTACGGCGTCAAAACGCTGCTTTATTCGGCGGATTTAGCGGCGTTTTATCCGCGTATTTGCCCATAGTATGGTGGCCAAAACGCCGGCAAAATGCTCTGCCCCTTTCCACTGTGAAAACAGCCGGAACTACCACGAACTTCGGTCTACGTACTGCCCGCCGACAAAACTGCCTATGTGTAAACTAGGCTTTTGCCTCAACGTAGCTCAGCACCTATTGCTCACAGAAACTTCATATTTGATGGGTACATGCCTTGGAGGAGTACTTTGCATGAGTTCGAAGGCCAGTGACCTTGACCTACTTTTAAAGGTCACCAATGTGTTGTGTGGGCCGCCAGAAGAGGAGGTACTGCTGGCCCACCACCAAAGGGCACCCTGCCTGAAGTGCGGGCTTCAGGCACGAGAGGGCGCTGCCGCCACAGATACAGCCGGGAGTGACAGCTGTCACTCATTAATTCCTGACAGCTGTCACTCATTAATTCCTGACAGCTGTCACTCATTCTTCATCATCGCACTCCATAAAACCCAGACGTCATCTCCACCTCATCGCCGAGATATCGTACTTCATTGGAGGTAATATCCTCAGCCATTTGTGTTACTTATAAGCTGTATATTGTGAGTGTTTGCAGGAGTACCGGTCCCTCTTCCTGTGGAGGCTGAGTGAGTGCAGGACGGCACTCTTTTCCTCTGAGGGATCACTGTAAATTCATCAGCGTATTGAGTGAGAGGTGGAGGTGGCATTCCCACCATTGTTGTTACTGGGTGTGCACACACCTACACTTGACTGTCTTTGTTCTCGCCAGCAGTACCAGATCCAACAGTCGGGGACGGTGATCACCTGGGAATTCGGGACTTGGCGGCTCCAGTATTCACCAGGTTCGGTGGCGGCGGAAATCGTGTGGTTCCGGCTCTTCTCAGGACAGACGTCTTCTATCCTCGAGCCTGCCCACACGTCACCTTTGTGGATTGACTGTAATTATATTCTGAGATTGTCTGTATTTCGTTGTGCACATTTCACAACATTAAATTATTACTTTTTGGCTCATCTATTGGCCGTTCATTTGCGCCCCCTGTTGTGGGTCCGTGTCACTACACTTTCACAACACAATGGTCACAACTGTCAAATCCTTTGCCTGAAATTTGTTCACTGCAATGTACCTCGGCACCTATTGCTTGCAAAAACTTCATATTTGGTGGGTACATGCTTTGGAGGAGTACTTCGCATGGGTTCAAAGGACGGTGACCTTGACCTATTTTTAAAAAATTACCAACAGTTGCATTTGTTCGAAGGCTACCGCCTTTTATGGTCACCATTGGCCACATCCTCTAAATAAATATAATGCCATTCTCCAATTTTTCCACTGTGTATCCCAGTTTACATCAAACACATGAGGGTTCAATCAAATACCGACCCCACACATATACATATTACTGCACTTTACATCGAAAATAGTACTGTGCCGGGGCATTTTGTGACGAATGTCTCTAGTTGTTGTTTATAACTCTTTAGTTGATAAAGTTGATCATATTGATACTCCAAATTTCAAAAGAAAAATAACTAAGGAATATATTGCCAATCTTAGAACAGATTTATCACACCAAGACTGGTGTGGCATCTACACTGAAGACATAGTCATCATATGAATCATTTATCTCCAAATCGTATGATAAACACTGCCTACTGATATCAAATGTTGCACACAAGCGAAACACTGACAAACCCTGGATCGCTAAGGGACTGATGGATGCATGCAACAAGAAAAACAACTGTATAAGCAATTTTTAAAGTGCAGAACAATTGAGGATGAGAGCAAATACAAGACATAAAAACAAGTTGACCAATATTATGTGATCTTGCAAAAGGCAGTATTACAGTGACTTGTTGGAAAAAAATCAATCAAACATCAAAGATACTTGGAAGCTCTTAAATCAGATAATGAAAAATCAAAAAGTTGTCCAAGACTGTCCAACATGTTTTTACTCAAATGTTGATACAGTGGTTAAAGAAAAGAAAGTTATATCCAAACATCACATACTAAATGAGCAGCAATTGTTATGTGTCGGACTGATGATGAGATGGCTCCCGAGACGACGATCTCACCCGTCTGGTCACAAGGTCGAGTCTCTGGCAAATACACACTGTGTACTCCAGTCTTAAATGCCACCATGTTCCAATCCATGTAGATGCACCACAGCTGTGAGTCCTGATGAGCCGCAGGTGATCAGCCTCAGGTGATCAGGGTGAGGTCCTGATAAACTCAGCTACACAGCCACTCAGTCCCAAATGCAAGCCACCTGGAAGGAAAAACAAAAGACAGGACAAAAGACAAACAAAAAGGCAGCCAGGCCCCCCCAGCCATACAACAGTACCCCACCCTCACGGGAAGCCTCCCGGCGACCACACAAACCTGGCCCAGGAGAAACACCCCCCTCCAGGGACCATGGCTGGAAACCGTATCCACCTTCGTCTTCCAACAGAATGGTTGATGTCTTCTTCTCTGGCTGCATCTTTGCCTTTGTTTCTGTCAGTCACTTAGCACAGGTGTGGCCAGGAGTTCTTAAACCTGTGCGGTCAGCCTTTGTCCAACCATGTTCACAGTCTGATTAGTCATAAAACAAAAAAGACAAACACAAACAACCAAAACACCCCCCCCCCCCCCCCCAGGGGACCGTCCCATCAAACCCCGGGAAGAGGAGAAAAGAAAAACACAACCCAAACTTAAGCTGACAAACAAAAATGCTAACACCCCCCCCCCTCCCCAGAGGACCGTTCCATCAAACCCCGGGAAGGGGAGAAAAGAAAAACAACCCAAACTTAAGCTAGCAAATAAAAACACTAACACCCCCCCCCCCCAACGACATGTAGGGACCAACACCCCCCAGAAGACATCCCGCCAGCTCCAGGAGTAATAACCACAGCCGAGGTCCCTCTGGGATCCAATGTCACCCACGGGGACTCCCAGCGCCTCCCAGAGGACCATTCCATCAACCCCAGGAGACGCCTCCCCTCATGACCAACGGACCCAGCCCCGGCCATCTATGGCTAGATGGACCCACAGCCCTTTCCCCCCCAGAGGACACCACAGTCAAACCCTGAGGGCGGAAACTGGGGGGAAAAACAAAAGGAGAAAAAAAAACATACAAACAAAACAACCCCAACCCCACCCCCTTGGCGCAGTGGAAACTGGAAGCACGTCCAGTGTCACCAACCGTGACTATACCCCAGAAGCCAACCGGGAGGAGTGGAACAGCGGTTATGGCAGACGGCACAAAACGGCGCCACTCCTCCGACTTCTAAACCAGCCACCAGCTGCGGGTATATCCCACTGCCCCAAACCTCAGCCACGCCGATGACAGACGGCTCAAAGGTGCGCTGAAGCCGGAGGTGGAACAGGGAATCAACAAACAAAAACACCCCCCCCTCCCCCCCAGGTGCAGAGGTTACCTGGGAAACGCCCAGCATAACCAAACTGCACCACTCCAGCAACGCCGACAACCTACAGCTCACACGGCTGGAGTCAGAGGAGAAGAGAGGGCACAACAAAAAACAAACAAAAAAAAAGAAAAAAGAAAAAACAACCCAATTACCACCCCATCACCCCCCCAGGGGACCTTCCCATCAAACCCTGGGGAGGTGAAACTAAAAGAAAAAAAAAGAAAAAAGAAAAGACTAACAGACTAACATACAGTTGTTTGGGTCCTTTTCTGCTCCAGACAGAACTGCAGGGTCACGACCCCAGACACTAAATAGTGTACAAATAAAAACCCCACACAAAAACCAACTCAAAAAACACCCACACAAAATGAACTAACACAAAACAAATAAGTGATTTATACCGTCAAGCTCAAACAAATGGAACACACCTGTTCCAACTTAAGAGCTAGACGGTAATGTGATTCAGTCACCAACAGAGGGAGCCAGAGTGCTAAAAATGAAAAACCCCCTTTGGTGACAGAAAATAATTCATGCTGCTTTTCCTGTGAGCAGCTGTGAGCAACACACAACCAAAAATGTGATTCAACTAAATAACACCGGAGCTGACACAACAGACGCAGTAGCTATCATTACCCGGGGAAACGGGGCTACGACTGTAACACAGGAAGCACCGCGACCCATGCCACAGAGCTCTGCCGTGCGCGTTCACCCATTACAGACCCACTCCTGCAGCTCCCGTTCAAACTTCTTATCCGGTCGAAGTGCGACGCGAAGCCGTCGCCAGTCACACTCCACCACGACCCACGGATAAGGCACAAACACAGGAAAACGGCTGCACGAGCGCTCAAATCAGTATTCAGTAATGGGTTCTCCAACGCGCACCATCCGGGCGGAGAGCACCCGCAACTGATCCGGATAACTTCTGAACGTCTGCTGCCGCCTTCCCGGCGCGTTACCGTCTCTGCTACCGCTGGGTCCGTGATGTTTGGCCAGAGACTACTGTTATGTGTCGGACGCAGCCCGGAGAACCGACCAGCGTTTGAAGGACCCAGTATAAAATAAGCAGAGCACGGTACAAAGGATAACAGAGTTTAATAAACATAACAGTGATGTGAAAAAATACAAACAAATAAGTGCGCGGTCTGGCGTGGCAGATTTGCGGTGTTCTCCCAGCAGCACAAAACGGTCTGGAGCCAGAACCAGTTCGGACCCAAGGACCCGCCGACACCCCCCAGGTGGCCGCGACAAACCGAGTCTGTGAAAGAAGGAATCATTATGTGAGTCCACACTCAACACACAGAGAGAACGCTCAAAGGTGCACAAACAGCAAACACTTCCTGGCTTAATTACTAATCAGCTTCCCACCCTGCAGGCATGGAACATCCAGTTCACAAAACTCCACTGCAGAGGAAGCTGATTACACGACCAACATACAGCTCAATATAATAAGGTGTGAGGGACACCACATTTACTGACTGTATAAATGTTAGTCACAAAATCTAACGTACCTCAGGAAGTGTGCTGACGAGCATGAGACCTCACCCCCTCCTCTTTCACAGACCATGCATCAAACCTGGACGTTCTCTGCATCCACTGATGATGAGATGGCTCCCGAGACGACGATCTCACCCGTCTGGTCACAAGGTCGAGTCTCTGGCAAATACACACTGTGTACTCCAGTCTTAAATGCCACCATGTTCCAATCCATGTAGATGCACCACAGCTGTGAGTCCTGATGAGCCGCAGGTGATCAGCCTCAGGTGATCAGGGTGAGGTCCTGATAAACTCAGCTACACAGCCACTCAGTCCCAAATGCAAGCCACCTGGAAGGAAAAACAAAAGACAGGACAAAAGACAAACAAAAAGGCAGCCAGGCCCCCCCAGCCATACAACAGCAATATGGATTTAGGAAAAATTGAACCACTTCATTGGAACATACATATCACAAATGCATTTAAAAACAAACAATACACCGTAAGGTTTTTTTTTTTTTTTTTTTACTTACAGAAAGCTTTTGATACCATTGATCATACTATATTATTGGATATGGTATGATCCTCTACTGGTGGTTGGCTCTCACTGCGGTATTGTATCACTTCCTGTTCCGGAGCACAGCGGTGTTTTGCTGTATCTGTTAGCTGTTTAATCTGCATAGTTAGATTGCTCTAGATGAGTGATTCTCCGGATTCACAACCGGGGTGCTGCGGCACCCTGGGTGATCGATCGTCAGGGGTGCTGTGGGCAATTATCAAATATCACCATTATCGGGTGTATGTGCTGTAATAGTGTGGCAGATGATGTAATGCTCTTTTATTCGCAGTAGCGCTGAGCTGTGTGCCGACAAGGAGGAGTGATCGCCATTTTAATTCCGGGCAAGTTATTGATTTGCGTGCATAGAAGTTCACTTAGTTTCGTCAAGAAACAGGTGGAATATGCCGGAAAGCTGCGCATGTTGGCAAAGTCACAAACGGAGGATCAAGGGAGACAATATTTCCTTCCATAAGTAAGTGGTTTTGGTTATTGTTGTCACTTTGACCGTGATATTTGGATGATAAACAGTTGTATGTCTCCTGCCATACCTGTGTCACCCGATGACACGGATCATTAATTTCACTTATGTGTAGTTGATATTTTCCACTGCTAGACCAATGTCTAGTTAAAATTCTTGTCGTTAGTGACTAAAAATTGTTCGACAAGACTGGGGAGTTTTTTTTTATTTGCACCTTAAAATAATGAGATTATAGTGACCCGCGCTGTGCTGCCACACACATAGAGATGTGCACACACACCACTGACTTCATGAATGAAACTCGGTCAATAAAGGATAATTGTGTAAAAATATAATATATATAAATGTGTTGTAATGGTTTTAGGAGCCAGGCTGCGAACACAGCAGCAGCTCAGCCGAGCAGCGTAGCTTATCAGCGCAGATCCGTGTAACTTTCAACGCTAATATTTGTGAATGTGTGTGTAACAGAGTAAGTTTAATACTTTCCTGACATAATTTAATGTAATTTAATTTTACTGGCTCGATATCCAGGACAAAATGGCATTTTAACACGTATTTTGCGAGCATTTTTCTGAGTGTGTTCAGTCGCGAATCTCCATTGAAAATGCATTAACATCCGGGTACTTAGGAAGCGTCATGTGGCTGTCCATGAAGGGATGTTTTCGTTTAGTGTGCAGCATTGGGACTGCGCTCTCTATTTCTTATATACAGCTCCATGACTATAGTATACTATGTTACGTCATATCTGTACCGCACATGTTGTTAACGTGCTAACGCACTATGTAGAGACAGTCGAGTTAGTGCTGCGTGACACGTGACACATGACAGTGGTGTGCCGCAGGATTTTGTAAATATAAAAAGGGTGCCGCGGCTCAAAAAAGGTTGAAAATCACTGATCTAGATAACTAGGTAACGATTTATTTCACAGTGTAATCTTCACATGCCTTAACTAAAGCACTCCCTCTGCTGAATCACCTCTAAATTATTTACACATTATTCACTTTGTGTGTTTTTAGGAATCCGCTAGCTTAGTGCAGCTATTAGCTCTTAGCCGGTTTAGCATGGCGGCTTCTCCTGTCTCTCCCACACTTTTCTGCGCTGGGTGTGAAATGTTTAGTTATTCCTCGGCCTCCTTTAGCAGTAAAGGTACTTGTAATAAGTGTAGCTTATTCGTAGCTTTGGAGGCCAGGCTGGGTGAATTGGAGACTCAGCTCCGCACCTTGGAAAATCCTACAGCTAGCCAGGTCCCTGTAGTTGGTGCGGACCAAGGTAGCTTAGCCACCGTTAGCTGTCCCCCAGCAGATCCCGAGCAGCCGGGAAAGCAGGCCAGCTGGGTGACTGTGAGGAGGAAGCATAGTTCTAAACAGAAGCCCCCTGTACACCACCAACCCGATCACATTTCTAACCGTTTTTCCCCACTCTGCGACACACCCGCCGAGGAACAAACTCTAGTTATTGGCGACTCTGTTTTGAAAAATGTGAAGTTAGCGACACCAGCAACCATAGTCAATTGTCTTCCGGGGGCCAGAGCAGGTGACACTGAAGGCTAAGGCTGGCTAAGGCTAAGCGTAAATTTGGTAAGATTGTAATTCACGTCGGCAGTAATGACACCCAGTTATGCCAATCGGAGGTCATTAAAATTAATATTGAATCGGTGTGTAACTTTGGAAAAACAATGTCGGACTCTGTAGTTTTCTCTGGGCCCCTCCCCAATCGGACCGGGAGTGACATGTTTAGCCGCATGTTCTCCTTGAATTGCTGGCTGTCTGAATGGTGTCCAAAAAATGAGGTGGGCTTCAAAGATAATTAGCAAAGTTTCTGGGGAAAACCTGGTCTTGTTAGGAGAGACGGCATCCATCCCACTTTGGATGGAGCAGCTCTCATCTCTAGAAATCTGACCAATTTTATTAAACCCTCCAAATCATGACTATCCAGGGTTGGGACCAGGAAGCAGAGTTGTAGTCTTACACACCTCTCTACAGCTTCTCTCCCCCTGCCATCCCCCCAATACCCCAACCCCGTAGAGACGGTGCCTGCTCCCAGACCACCAACAACCAGCAAAAATCTATTTAAGCATAAAAATTCAAAAAGAAAAAATAATATAGCACCTTCAACTGCACCGCAGACTAAAACAGTTAAATGTGGTTTATTAAATATTAGGTCTCTCTCTTCTAAGTCCCTGTTAGTAAATGATATAATAATTGATCAACATATTGATTTATTCTGCCTTACAGAAACCTGGTTACAGCAGGATGAATATGTTAGTTTAAATGAGTCAACACCCCCGAGTCACATTAACTGTCAGAATGCTCGACGCAAGGGTCGAGGAGGATGATTAGCAGCAATCTTCCACTCCAGCTTATTAATTAATCAAAAACTCAGACAGAGCTTTAATTCATTTGAAAGCTTGACTCAGTCTTGTCCATCCAAACTGGAAGTCTCAAAAACCAGTTATATTTATTATCTATCGTCCACCTGGTCGTTACTGTGAGTTTCTCTGTGAATTTTCAGACCTTTTGTCTGACTTAGTGCTTAGCTCAAATAAGATAATTATAGTGGGTGATTTTAACATCCACACAGATGCTGAGAATGACAGCCTCAACACTGCATTTAATCTATTATTAGACTCAGTTGGCTTCGCTCAAAATGTAAATGAGCCCACCCACCACTTAACCACACTTTAGATCTTGTTCTGACATATGGCATAGAAATTGAAGACTTAACAGTATTCCCTGAAAACCCCTTTTTGTCTGATCATTTCTTAATAACACTTTTTTTTTTACATTTACTTTAATGGACTACCCAGCAGTGGGGAATAAGTTTCATTACAGTAGATGTCTTTCTGAAAGCGCTGTAACTAGGTTTAATGATATGATTCCTTCTTTGTTATGTTCTTCAATGCCATATACCAACACAGTGCAGAGTAGCTATCTAAACTCTGTGAGTGAGATAGATTATCTCGTCAATAGCTTTAAATCCTCATTGAGCACAACTTTGGATGCTGTAGCTCCTCTGAAAAAGAGAGCCTTAAATCAGAAGTGCCTGACTCCGTGGTATAACTCACAAACTCGTAGCTTAAAGCAGATAACCCATAAGTTGGAGAGGAAATGGCGTCTCACTAATTTAGAAGATCTTCACTTAGCCTGGAAAAAGAGCCTGTTGCTCTATAAAAAAGCCCTCCGTAAAGCTAGGACATCTTTCTACTCATCACTAATTGAAGAAAATAAGAACAACCCCAGGTTTCTTTTCAGCACTGTAGCCAGGCTGACAAAGAGTCAGAGCTCTATTGAGCTGAGTATTCCATTAACTTTAACTAGTAATGACTTCATGACTTTCTTTGCTAACAAAATTTTAACTATTAGAGAAAAAATTACTCATAACCATCCCAAAGACGTATCGTTATCTTTGGCTGCTTTCAGTGATGCCTGTATTTGGTTAGACTCTTTCTCTCCGATTGTTCTGTCTGAGTTATTTTCATTAGTTACTTCATCCAAACCATCAACAGGTCTATTAGACCCCTTTCCTACCAGGCTGCTCAAGGAAGCCCTACCATTATTTAATGCTTTGATCTTAAATATGATTAATCTATCTTTGTTAGTTGGCTATGTACCACAGGCTTTTAAGGTGGCAGTAATTAAACCATTACTTAAAAAGCCATCACTTGAACCAGGTATCTTAGCTAATTATAGGCCAATCTCCAACCTTCCTTTTCTCTCAAAAATTCTTGAAAGGGTAGTTGTAAAACAGCTAACTGATCATCTGCAGAGGAATGGTCTATTTGAAGAGTTTCAGTCAGGTTTTAGAATTCATCATAGTACAGAAACAGCATTAGTGAAGGTTACAAATGATCTTCTTATGGCCTCGGACAGTGGACTCATCTCTGTGCTTGTTCTGTTAGACCTCAGTGCTGCTTTTGATACTGTTGACCATAAAATTTTATTACAGAGATTAGAGCATGCCATAGGTATTAAAGGCACTGCGCTGCGGTGGTTTGAATCATATTTGTCTAATAGATTACAATTTGTTCATGTAAATGGGGAATCTTCTTCACAGACTAAAGTTAATTATGGAGTTCCTCAAGGTTCTGTGCTAGGACCAATTTTATTCACTTTATACATGCTTCCCTTAGGCAGTATTATTAGATAGTAAACTGCAGGATTGTCTTACAGACATAAAGACATGGATGACCTCTAATTTCCTGCTTTTAAACTCAGATAAAACTGAAGTTATTGTACTTGGCCCCACAAATCTTAGAAACATGGTGTCTAACCAGATCCTTACTCTGGATGGCATTACCCTGACCTCTAGTAATACTGTGAGAAATCTTGGAGTCATTTTTGATCAGGATATGTCATTCAAAGCGCATATTAAACAAATATGTAGGACTGCTTTTTTGCATTTACGCAATATCTCTAAAATCAGAAAGGTCTTGTCTCAGAGTGATGCTGAAAAACTAATTCATGCATTTATTTCCTCTAGGCTGGACTATTGTAATTCATTATTATCAGGTTGTCCTAAAGGTTCCCTAAAAAGCCTTCAGTTAATTCAAAATGCTGCAGCTAGAGTACTGACGGGGACTAGAAGGAGAGAGCATATCTCACCCATATTGGCCTCTCTTCATTGGCTTCCTGTTAATTCTAGAATAGAATTTAAAATTCTTCTTCTTACTTATAAGGTTTTGAATAATCAGGTCCCATCTTATCTTAGGGACCTCGTAGTACCATATCACCCCAATAGAGCGCTTCGCTCTCAGACTGCAGGCTTACTTGTAGTTCCTAGGGTTTGTAAGAGTAGAATGGGAGGCAGAGCCTTCAGCTTTCAGGCTCCTCTCCTGTGGAACCAGCTCCCAATTCAGATCAGGGAGACAGACACCCTCTCTACTTTTAAGATTAGGCTTAAAACTTTCCTTTTTGCTAAAGCTTATAGTTAGGGCTGGATCAGGTGACCCTGAACCATCCCTTAGTTATGCTGCTATAGACTTAGACTGCTGGGGGGTTCCCATGATGCACTGAGTGTTTCTTTCTCTTTTTGCTCTGTATGCACCACTCTGCATTTAATCATTAGTGATCGATCTCTGCTCCCCTCCACAGCATGTCTTTTTCCTGGTTCTCTCCCTCAGCCCCAACCAGTCCCAGCAGAAGACTGCCCCTCCCTGAGCCTGGTTCTGCTGGAGGTTTCTTCCTGTTAAAAGGGAGTTTTTCCTTCCCACTGTAGCCAAGTGCTTGCTCACAGGGGGTCGTTTTGACCGTTGGGGTTTTACATAATTATTGTATGGCCTTGCCTTACAATATAAAGCGCCTTGGGGCAACTGTTTGTTGTGATTTGGCGCTATATAAAAAAATTGATTGATTGATTGATTGATTGAAGTTTGGGGAACCACCCAAACGTCAATGAAGGACTATATCCTAAATGTGCTTAAATATGCATTAACCATTTGTGCTTTTTTCCCCCATTCAGAATCATCGCATTATATAAAGTGAAAAATAGACTTCTGCCACAACACGTCCGGGACCTGTTTAGAATGAGGGACTCCAGGTACAGTTTAGGAGAAACATTATTATTTCAGAAGCCAAAGATTCAAAGTACCATAAAAAGTCGTATTTCTGTTAAAGGTGTAAATATTTGGAATAATTGCTTGGATAAGATAAAAGCACTTGGTAGTTTGGTTGGTTTCAAAAGGCTCTATAAAATTTAATTACTTGCTATGGTTTGTTAAATTAGGTTTATTGATTCTGCTGTGATGTGATTGGTTGTGTTCTGATTCTGTTGTGCACTGCTGCATGCATGTTTGTTTTTTCTTGTAATTCAGAATCATGGATCAATGTATACTTTGTACTAGTTATGATGGGTATATGTATAATTTCATATACATATGTATAATTCTTGATTTTGGTTATAGGGGTAAGGCGTTTACAAGCTTTTGCTTCTGCCTACACCCTTTCAGGTAATGGCTGCATTGTTGGACATTTTTATTATTTCTCTCTTTCGTTGCAAGTTTTTGTTGTTCTGGACCTGTGTGTGCCAAATAAAATTCATTCAATCATTCATTCATTCAATAGTATGACCTGCTTATTTGATCCTATACCAACAAAACTGTTTAAGGACCTGTGGCCCACTCTTGGGCCGACTGTGCTGGAAATGATAAATCTGTCATTATCTTCTGGATCTGTTCCTAAATGTTTCAGATTTGCAGTTATTAAACCATTACTTAAGAAATCTAACACTGACCTGAGTGTATTGAAAAACTATAGGCTGATATCAAATCTATCATTTTGCTATAAAATTCTGGAAAAAGTGGTTTCATGGCATCTCGTGGACTATCTTACTGAGAATAATTTTTTGAGCCACTGCAGTCTGCTTTTAGAAAATATCATTCCACAGAGACAGCTCTCACTAACGTGGTGAATGATCTTCTGCTTACACTCGATTCAGACACCACTATGGTTCTGTTGCTGTTAGATCTCAGTGCTGCATTTGATACAGTGGATCATCATATTCTACTCGATAGGCTGGAGAATCATTTTGGGATTACTGGAAGTGCCCTTGCATGCTTGATGTCATACCTAACTACTTGCTCTCATGGTGTCTTGTAAAAGAATACTACCTCTAACCTTGGTGACATGAAAAATGGGGTTCCACAGGGGTCCGTCTACGGCCCTCTGCTTTTCTCCCTTTATATAGCACCCCTTTGGCACATATTACAGTGTTTTGGGATTACCTTTTATTGCTGTGCTGATGATACTCAGTTATAAATGCCGATAACTGCTGGTAATCCACATAAAATCCTTAGAATCAGAATCAGAATCAGAAGAAGTTTATTGCCATTGCCAGTGAACAGGATTCACAGACTAGGAATTTGCTTCGGTACAATGGTGCAACATTAAGAAGAGATAAAATGCTAAGATAAAATATAAATAAGATAAAATATAAGATAAAAAAAGAAATATGAAATATGAAAGGCTGTGTGCAACAGAAAAAGAGAGAAACAGAAAAAACAGTGCAGTGGGAGGAGTGCAATTAAAAACCAAAGTACATTGTCTAAAGTGACCCGTGATAAAATGATAAAGTGACAGAGTTAAGCTTAAGGTGACTGAGTTATGAGGTGTTCATGAGTCTAACGGCAGAGGGGAAGAAACTGTTCTTATGGCAGGTGGTTCTGGCCGGCTGGATCGTAGCCTCCTGCCCGAGGGGAGTGGTTTGAATAGACCATGTGCAGGGTGAGAAGGGTCAGCTGTGATCCGACCTGCTCGGCCCAGAGTCCTGGAGACATGCAGGTCGTGGAGAGATGGAAGGCTACAGCCGATCCCCTTCTCAGCAGAGGTTACAATGCGCTGCAGTCTGTGTCTGTCCCTGGCTGTGGCCCCGGCATACCACACCGTGATGGAGGAGCAGAGAATGGACTCAATGATGGCCGTGTAGAACTGCACCATCAGCTGGACAGGCAGCTTGGCCTTCTTCAGCTGCCACAGGAAGTACATCCTCTCCTGGGCCTTCTTGATGAGGGAGCTGATGGTTTACTCCCACTTGAGGTCCTGGGTGATGGTAGTGCCGAGGAAGCGGTGACAGACCACAGTGGTGATGGGGCTGTTGGTGAGGGCGAGGGAGGGTGGGGGGGCTGTGGCTTTCCTGAAGTCCACGATCATCTCCATTGTTTTCTGGGCGTTGAGCTCCAAGTTGTTGCTGCTGCACCAGGTCACCAGCCGGTCCACCTCCCTCCTGTGGGCAGACTCATCCCCATCTGAAATGAGTCTGATGAGGGTGGTGTCATCCGCAAACTTGATGAGCTTTACAGAGTCGTGGCTGGAGGTGCAGCAGTTAGTGTAGAGGGAGAAGAGCAGAGGGGAAAGAACACAGCCCTGTGGAGATCCTGTGCTGAGAGCCCAAGTGTTCGAGACATGTTTTCCCAGCCTCACACGCTGACTCCGGTCCATCAGGAAGTCTGTGATTCACCTGCAGGTGGAGTTGGGCACATGGAGCAGAGAAAGCTTGTCCTGGAGCAAAGCTGGAAGGATGGTGTTGAATGCAGAGCTGAAGTCCACAAACAGGATCCTAGCGTAGGTTCCTGGGGAGTCCAGGTGCTGCAGGATGGAGTGCAGGGCCAGGTTTATGGCGTCATCTACAGACCTGTTGGCTCTGTAGGCAAACTGCAGGGGGTCGAGGAGGAGATCGGTGACGGACTTCAGGTGGGATAAAACCAGGCGTTCGAAGGTCTTCATGACTACAGACGTGAGAGCCACAGGCCTGTAGTCATTAAGTCCAGTGACACATGGTTTCTTGGGGACTGGAACTATGATTGAGGACTTGAAACAGTCTGGAACATGGCATGACTCCAGGGAGGTGTTGAAGATCCCCGTGAAGACTGGGGCCAGCTCATCAGCGCAGTGTCTCAGGGTGGCAGGAGAGACACAGTCTGGGCCCGGGGCCTTAGGTGGATTCAGCCTTTTGAAATTTCTCCTCACGTCCTCCTCTTGGACCGAGAGGGCAACAGGGGGAGTGGGGAGGGCAGCAGTGAGAGGGGGGAGGTCCAGAGTGTTTGAATATCCAGTTGTGTGGGGGGTGGGGAAGTGTGAGTCCTTGTCTTCAAAGCGTGAATAGAAGACGTTCAGGTCATTGGCCAGCTTGAGGTCATCAATAGAACGAGGTGCTTTGGGCTTGTAGTTGGTGATCTCTTTCAAACCCCCCTCCACACAGAGGCCGAGTCGTTGGCAGAGAACCTTTGCTGCAGATGTGAACTGTACATGGATTTAGCCTTTGCCACCTCTTTGCTAAATCTGTACTTTGCACCTCTATAGCTGTCTCTGTCTCCTTCTCTGAAAGCCACCTTTTTCTGCTGACGGAGCTGCTGGAGTTTAGGTGTGAACCAGGGCTTGTCATTGTTATATCTCACCCTGGTACGCTGTGGGATGATGCTGTCTTCACAGAAATGAATATATAACATCACAGTGTCTGTGTAGTCATCTAGACTGTCTGTTGAAGTCTCAAACATATCCCAATCCGTGGTGGCCAAACACGCGCGTAGCTCCTCTACAGCTTCATTGCTCCACACTTTAGATGTCCTCACAACAGGTTTAGAGAGTTTAAGTCTCTGTCTGTACGTGGGGATCAAGTGGACCATCACGTGATCTGAGAGTCCCAAAGCTGCATGGGCCACCGCGCGGTAGGCACCACTCACTGTCGCGTAACAATGATCTAACGTGCTCCCTTCTCTGGTCGGGCATTTAACAAACTGTTTGTATTTTGGTAATTCCTGACTGAGATTCCCTTTGTTAAAATCACAGAGAATTATAACAAGAGAGTCCGGAAAGTCTCTCTCCACGCTCATAATCTGATCCGCGAGCGCTCGCTCGGCCTTGTGCACGTCCACGCTCGGTGGAAAATAGACAGAGCAAAGTATGAAAGAGTTAAACTCACGTGGAGAGTAGAACGGTCTGCAGTTTATGAGGAGATATTCCAGAGAGGGACAGCAGTGTTGGGAGATCACAGTCACATCGGAGCACCAGGCGTTGTTGATATAGAAGCAGAGTCCTCCCCCTCTAGTTTTTCCACCAGAGAGTGCTCGGTCTCTGTCTGCGCGGAGGAGTTGGAATCCCTCTAGTTGGAGCGCGCAGTCCGGTGTCTGTGCATTTAACCACGTCTCCGTGAAGCACAGTACACAAGATGAGGAGAAATCTCTATTCTTCTTCATCAGCAGTGCCAGCTCATCCATCTTGTTGTGGAGTGAGCGGACGTTGGAGAGAAATATCCCAGGTAGGGGCGTGCGTGTGCCCCTTCGTCTGAGGCGCACGAGAGCTCCAGCTTGTTTTCCTCTCCGCCGTCGTCTCACTTTTTTGGTCAAAAAGTGAACCAGTTCAGCTGCAGGCACTAAAAAAACTGGCGTAATGGCCATGGGTGTTGATGATTTGATGTTTAGAAGCTCCTCGCGGGTGTAGGGACACGATGACACACGATTCATGCACAAAAACAGACAAAACAGAGAGCACCAGAATACCAGGGCGCCTTCACGTGGCGCCATCTTGGAAGATTGCCTTGCATCAGTGGGAAGCTGGATGTCTAGAAAGTTACTACTTTTAAACTCTGATAAAACTGAAATGACGGTTCTTGAAAATTCTGCTTTGTCATATTAATGTGGTGACGCTGGCTCACAGATCTGGCAACTTGCTTCCAACGGATTGTTTACTTTTGTGATGCTCTACTGAACTTTACACGGTTGTATACATTTCTTTTATGTCTGTTTAGCACTCTTCTGGTTGTTAAGTGTATCTACTCTGAACCTTATTTAACTACAGTCCTGTTGTGAATCGCTAGAGGTTAGCATTCGCTAGTGATTAGCATTTGCTAGTGGTTAGCTTTCGCTAGCTAGGTCGACTCCCCCCGCCGTTACTTTTATAGCTTTTTCTTTTTTTTTACCTGTTTAATACTTCTGTTAGTTTTTCAGTGTAATTTCTGTGAATTTTAGGTCATTATTTTACTCCTGTGTAAATCTTATGACAGGCAAGCATTTTCGTTAGCGGTTAGCTTGCGTTAGCTAGTTCGACCCCCCCCCCCCCATTTTTTAAAATACTTCTGTTAGTTTTTTAGTGTAACTGTTGTGAATTTTAGCTTAGTACTTCACTCTTGTGTTAATCTTAGGAGTAGTTTACTTGTAGGAGTTTTTTTTTACTGTTACTGTTCTTACAAGTCTAATACTTCTGCTACTTTTTCAGTGTAACTGTTGTGAATTTTAATTAATTTATTTATGTCTGTGTGAATCCTGTGTGAGCCTTAGGAGTGGTTAGTTTATCCATTATCGTGCTTGCTTGGCTATACTCTTGAATTTCTTAGTGCACAAAGTACACTACTTTACACCCTCAGTAAATCCTGTGTGATGTTGGAAGATAGGGTGGCTCTCTTAGAGAGCTGTGTCCATAAGTTAGAGCAGCTTCTTTGCTCAGTGGAGATAGATGTTACGGGCACTCCAGATGAGGTTAGTGTTGGGCCGGCGAGCGAGCCCATTAGCATCAGCCTAGAAACGCCGGCTGTGGAGGACGGCTTTCGGACTGTGGCTAGGCGGAGGAAGCCTAGCCACAGTGCCCTTGCATGGCTGACGTCATACTTGACCAGTCATTCTCACTGTGTTTTGTACAGTAACACTACCTCTAACCTTAGTGACATGAAATTTGGGGTTCCACAGGGGTCCATCTTAGGCCCCCTGCTTTTCTCCCTTGACATAGCACCCCTTGGGCACATATTGTGGCATTTTGGGATTACCTTTCACTGCTATGCAGATGATACTCAGTTATAGTACATGCTGATAACTGCTGGTAATCTCATCCACATAAAATCCTTAGAAGATTGCCTTGCATCAGTGAGAAGTTGGATGTCTAGAAACTTCCTACTTTTAAACTCTGATAAGACTGAAATGATGGTTCTTGGTCCAGTGAGACATCAGCATCAATTTGACCAGTTAACACTTAGCCTAGGCTCATGTGTCATACATCACACTGACAAAGTGAGGAACCTTGGGGTAATTTTTCATCCTTCTGTCCTTTGACCTCCACAGTAGAAATATTATGAGGACTGCTTTCTTCCATCTGTGAAATATAGCGAAGATTCGTCCCATCCTGTCTATGGCTGATGCTGAGACCCTGATCCATGCATTTATCTCTTCTAGATTGGACTACTGCAATGTTCTATTTTCTGGTTTACCACAGTCTAGTATTAGGGGTCTCCAATTGGTTCAAAATGCTGCAGCCAGACTTTTGACATGAAGCAGAAAGTTCGACCACATTACACCCATTTTGGCGTCTCTTCACTGGCTTCCTGTCCCAGTGAGATCAGATTATAAGGTTCTGCTACTAGTCTATAAAATTGTTCATGGACTGGCACCTCTGTACCTAGCTGACCTAATTAAACGTTACGTACCGGCAGGCTTGGGGAGTAACGGAATACATGTAATGGCGTTACGTAATTAGGATACAAAAAAAAGGTAACTGTATTCCGCTACAGTTACAGAAAAAAGACGTATTCAGATTACAGGTATATTTAGTAAAATAATTTAGTAAAAACTTCGCAGGATTACAATTTTAATGCATTTTACGATATTATCCAGGGTTCTAGCTAGCGCAAACTTGCCCATTACTCTATAATTTTGGACCGTTACGCTTATTTTCAATGCAGTATCTAATGCAGCAGTAATCAACCGTTTCTGCAGCACGACTCCAGTTTGAAGTGTGAATCGATTCAATGGCTCGTGGCTCTTTGATTCGCTGCTCTTCAGAAGAGGTAAGTCCACTTTTTAACCCCTCTGAAATGTTGGGGAAAGTGTAGTGACACGGACCCACAACAGGGGGCGCAAATGAACGGTCAATAGATGAGCCAAAAGGTAACAATTTAATGTTGTGAATGTGCACAATGATGATACAGACAATCACAGAATCTGACAGCAGTCAATACACCAAGGTGACGTGTGGGCAGGCTCGAGGATAGAAGACGTCTGTCCTGAGAAGAGCCGGAACCACACGATTTCCACGGCCACAGAACCCGGAGAATACTGGAGCCGCCAAGTCCTGAATTCCCAGGTGATCACCGTCCCCGACTGTCGGATCTGGTACTGCTGGCGAGGAGCACAAACAGTGAGATGTGGGTGTGTGCACACCCAGAAACAAAAACAGTCAGAAGGTGGAAAGTCACCTCCACCTCTAATCACACACACATGCAGCTCCTGTCAACCACTTATCTGGTTGGGGGGTGAAGCGAAGCCGTTGCTGAACACACCAAACGCCAATCCCACAGATAAGGCAACACTTACAGGAAAACGGCTGCAAAGAAGTTCAGACTATAAGTCAGTGTTAAGTTCAGACACAGCAGAGAATATTACCTTCACAGGTAGATGATATCTCGGCAGTGAGGTGGAGATGACATCCGGCTTTTATGGAGTGATGAAATGATGTGTGACAGCTGTCATGAGTTGATGTGTGACAGCTGTCACTCCCGGTTGTGTCCGTGGCGGTAGTGCCCTCTCGTGCCTGAAGCCCGCACTTCAGGCAGGGTGCCCTCTGGTGGTGGGCCAGCAGTACCTCCTCTTCTGGCGGCCCACACAACATGAAACCCATTAAAATATCACGAGTCAATTTGTGTGGATTAAAGTCACTAACTGGGACTCTGGTCTTGTTGCAGTCGAGAAATGAGAATCGTCCTCCGTTTTGTCACAGTTTCAAACACTGCGCGGCTCTCTGAATTAATAACACTCAGAATCGCCACTTTAAATAAAATGACACCTCTTACAAACGTTGCAATACAGACAATAAACTACAATCGAATAAAACGTTTTTTCCTCCAAAAATGACACATCTTGCATTCTTTATAAACCTGACCTGCAGCACATCTGCAAGAGCTCAGCTCAGATATGGAAAAACATTCATGCCAATAATAATGTCTGAAAGGAAATGCTTTTGACAAAATTTCTGTTTATGTCCAGAGATCAAGGATCCACCATGTAGAGTTTATTATGTCCAGAGTTTAAGGATCCAGTAACCAATTTCATATTTATTTACTTTAAGACTCAATAAAATGTTGTTCAATTTCAATTTAATCAGCTTATAAAGCACCAAATTACAACAAAAGCCGTCTCAAGGTGCCTCACACAGAACAGTTCAACATAAAAAATTAAAATAAATAAATAAAAATAAAAAAAATTCAAATACCTAATTAAAAACAGAAGTAAAAGAATAAAACATAACAAAATAAAAACTACTCATAAGAAAGAGAATAAAAATAGGTTTTAAGTCTTGACTTAAAAATGTCCACGGACTCCGACTGCCTCACTGAGGGTCATGTACTGGCTAACCCAGAATGAGGTTGCCAACTCAACAAACTTCCCCAGCCTTATGGACATGATGAAGGGACTTGGGCTGTCGTACCTGGCTTTTCCCCTTTGGGTACCCCTAGAATGGCCAATTTTTACCTTGAATTTTCAAAAGCTTCCCCCCTTCTGCACCATCCCCCCCCCCGTCACTTCGCTCCCTCGACATTACCACTACGCTAAAATGTTATCCTAGCTAGTACCCTGATATCTGTATATATTTTTTTTCTTTGAAACGAAAACGTGGACAGCATAATGTCTCCTAACCAGGAAAATTATTGATGAAGTTCCCGGATGTTAATGCATTTTCAATGGAGATTCGTGACTGAACACACTCAGAAAAATGCTCGCAAAATACGTGTAAAAAATGTCATTTTGACCTGGATATCGAGCCAGTAAAATTAAATTACATTATATTATGTCAGGAAAGTATTAAACTTACTCTGACACACACACATTCCCAAATATTAGTGTTGAAAGTTACACGGATCTGCGCTGTTCAAGCTGCTGAGGCGTCCTGCAGCTGTGTTCAGCGCAGCTCCTAAAACCATTACAATACATTTATATATATATTATATTTTTACACAATTATCCTTTATTGACCAAGTTTCATTCATGGAGTCAGTGGTGTGTGTACACATCTCTATGTGTGGGTGTGACTGTGAGCGGCACAGCGCGGGTCATTATAGTCTCATTATTTTAAGGTGCAAATTAAAAAAAAAAATCCCAGTCTTGTCAAACAATTTTAATCACTAACGACAAGTATTTTAACTAGACATTGGTCTAACAGTGGAAAATATCAACTAGACATAAGTGAAGAGTTAATGGTCCGTGTCATCGGGCGACACGGCAGGAGACATGCAGCTGTTTATCATCCAAATATCATGGACAAAGTGACAAGAAGAACCAAAAGCACTTACTTATGGAAGGAAATATTGTCTCCCTTGTTCCTCCGTTTGTGACTTTGCCAACATGCACAGCTTTCCGGCATATTCCACCTGTTTCTTGAACTTCTATTCACACAAATCACTAACTTGCCCGGAATTAAAATGTTGATCACGCCTCCTTACTGACAGGATTTACTTCATGGTTTTCATTATGCTTTTGTTCTTATTTTTAAAGTTCAATAAGTGGACTGATATGTTAAACATGGTGCGAAAGCTATGTGAAAGACTAAAGTAAGATCATTTTATATTTACTGAACAAGTAGCAGACTTTTTTTTTTTGTTTTGTATATTGTTCTGCCACTTTTAATTACAAATTCATCCGCACACACCTGAGTTTTCATTATCCTTCATTTGTTTGGCATTTTCTGTTGAAACTTTAGCAGGTGAACACTGGGTGTGTTTAAAACAATATTGTGGTGCTCTTATTTCATAATGTGAAGTAAAACAGAGCATGCCATGGAAAAGAAACAGTTTGATTTTTGCTTAATAAACTGTACTATGTGGTCAAGACTATTTATACATACTTTCTTTTGTCTGTATTAGCATATTTGATATTGGCGTAATCCAGAAGTAACTGAAAGTAATCAAATTACATTACTTTAATATTATGGTACTTGGATTTCGTTACTGATTACATTTTTCAACAGGTAACTAGTAACTGTATCAGTATACATTTTTAAAGTAACCCTCCCAACCCTGTATACCGGCCCGGGCTTTGCGTTCTCCAGGTGCAGGACTACTTTGTGTCCCTAGGGTGAATAAGAAGTCTGCAGGTCACAGAGCTTTCTCTTATCGTGTCCCTGTTCTGTGGAATGATCTCCCTGCATCAATAAAACAGTCAGATTCTGTGGAGACTTTCAAGTGCAGGCTTAAGACGCACTTATTTTCCCTTTCGTATGGCTAGCATACTGGCATAGTATGGAACTATGCTTTCTATCCTTTGAAAGTAATTTTATTAGTGGTGGACCAGGTCTCGGTCTCAACTTTATCTAAATTCCGAATCTGTTTGTGAAGCTTAGTGCTAACAGCCAACGAGCACCTTAGTATTTTCTCTGCTTTCCTGTCTATTTCAGGCTGATGAATTACACCATCGTTGTGTTTTTTGCAGTCAACTGGTTCTGCTCTTTGTCTCTTTGTCCGAGTTGCAGAGGGAAATGTGCTGGAGTGGTGTCTGTGTACAACAGGATGCTGGACTGAATGCAACACGCCAAGCCTGAGGCTGATGCAGCAGATCTTCTGAATTCCTGTTTTCTGTCTCTTTGTAAAATCCTTGTAACTGTTAGAATGTCCTAAGCAGTGGGACACCCCTTCTGAGTCTGGTCTGCTTGAGGTTTCTTCCTCAAATCATCAGAGGGAGTTTTGTCTTACCACTGTCCCCTGTGTTCTTGCTCTAGGGGTTGGTAAAGTTAGACCTTAGTTGTGTAAAGCACCTTGAGGCAGCTTGTTGTGATTTGGTGCTGTATAAATGTAATAAATTGAATTTAAATTATTTGAGAGTTCTCTGAGTTTTTGTTGGATTTTATCCCAAAATATGTAAATTCTTGCTTTGTGGTGATTTTAATATTCATGTTTGTTGTCTGTCTAATCAGCTGGCTGATGATTTTTAAAGCCTTTTGAGCTGTTTTGGACTAACGCAATCAGTGGATGAACCAACACATCATCTTGGACACACTTTAGACTTGGTTATTCTCATGGGCTCTCAGTTTCCCTTCATGACATATTTGACACTGCTATTTCAGATCACTTCCATGTTATTTTTGAATTTGCTACTGCTCTCTCTGCTGGTAAGATGCTCATTCCCATGTCTCATTGTACTTTGTCACCTCCTCGACTATGGGAGAATTTGCTGCTGCCTTCATTGACATTGATTTTTTTTTTTTTTTTTTTTTTTACCAAGATAGCCTACAGATAGAACAACAAAAATATCATTACTAAAAAGCTGAGGAAATTCTGAATCAGAATCTACCTATTCCTTCCTTAAAGACTCACCTCTTCTCTCTGGCTTTTAATCAAGTTTAAGTGTGATTCTGGCAAAATTTTATTTGAATTTAATTTTAGTTATAGTTTATTTTATTAAATTTTATTTATGTATTTTACTACTATTTATTGTAATTGCTGCATTTTATTGATTATCCTGTTTTAATGTGTACAGCACTTTGGTCAACCTCGGTTGTTTTAAATGTGTTCTATAAATAAAGTTGGACTTGGAGTGGAGTTTTTCATTGATAAGGGCCACGTCACACATAATATGACTGAAGCCAACTGGCACACGAAGGAGGAATTGCATGCCACTCGTGAAAAAAATCAGAGCAGCCTCAAACGCCTCATACAGCAGCCGCCACAAACATTTGCGCACACAAGTGGCCGAAAGACAGCAACTGCCCTTCAAGTGCCCATTTGACCCCTCTCTCGGCAGGTGTCCGCCAAATTCCAGGTGACACACATGAACATCTTAGAAAAGCTGTGGCTATTTGCACTCCCGGCATGATAGTAGACACCAGGTGACCACATTTGAGCTGTCTGTGAAAAGTGTCTAAGTGCCCCACGGATGTGACATAACCTAGCAACACACATGTGCCTCCCCCCTCAATAATGTGGCGTGCATGTGTGCATGTACGCAAGTGTTGCGCCCTCCCCCACTCCTCCCCACAACATATGTGGTGTGTATGTCTTTCGTGCACCCCCGCAACACACGTGGCATGTGGGAGGACACACTTGCATGAAATGCTGATATGTATGTACAGACATGATCACATGGGGATGGGTCAGCCATGTCTGAGTGCACACAGCATGGCAAGGCGCGATGCGTTAAATTAAAAACACAGAGAACAGAACCAGGACAAGTATATAAATAAATACTCCAATAACTACATACACAATTACAAAACAAATAATTAAAACAAAGGATCACAGAAACAGAAAGTGACACTTTCTTCTGAGCGCTGCATGAACAGGTGGGCATGGACCCAAACAGCAGCAGCTGTTGAGGTCTTTGGGTCCGCGAGTTGGAGAACACGTACAGCTGGAAAACACATACCGTGTTTTGATGGACATGAGCTTACAACTCTATGCTGTGAGGCATGTGCGTGTGTCTGCTGTCCTCACATGGAAATACATAAAAACATGTCGCTTTGCCATGGGCTGGAGCAGCCATTCAGTGCACACTGGCAGGCTGCTCCATGTGAAAAGGACCATCTGGTCATGTGAACACTCAGCTTGAGATCTGAATGTCATGTCACCCACATGAGCTCCGGTGCACATGAGGTGGTGTCTCTCCTTTGGCATACCGCTCACTCGACACGCGCGCCGCTCACTCGAAACATGCGCTCCTCACTGGACATGCGTGCGAGGCCGGCTGGACATGCTGGGCCAGCAGATGCGGACATGATAAGCACGCACTGCTTCATTCATGTCATTTCATGACTAAGTCTGTGACAATGGGTCATCTACAGAGGAACAGATGGATCATACTTGTATTGTCCGTTTAATAAGAGGGATTCAATAAACTGCTTTTTTTATGGTGTGTGGTTTTTATTTATTTCCCCACAGCAGTGACATACGTGGACAAAGGGAGCGTGTCCCCCTGTGACCTGCAGCTGTTCAGATATCCCGTGCTCGCAAGTCACAGCTGGGGGAAACCTGTAGTGGCTGGTAGAACATGACATCGCATAACTTCACCGTGACACACCAACGTTAGCTTGCTGCCCTCGTGAGAATAAATTAAAACATATTGCTTCAGCTGACTGTTGTATCAGTGCATATCAGTGAAAATCGTGCCATGCTGAGAATCACTGTGAGGCACGTGTCACTGCAGGACTTTCTCACATTGTAATAATTAAAACACATCACATTTGCAATGCGGTCACAGCAGCAGTTAATGGATTATGAAAAACACTTTTACAGTTTCACATGAACAAACCAGATCCCAAATTATGAATATTCCCCGATCTCTGAAATGTTCTTCTGCAAGGTGCGTATTTGCTCTGAGATGTCATCCAACTTGCGTCTAAGTTCAAGGGTTAGCACATTCTGAGAATGCATCTCCTTGCCCAACTCATTAATCATGATGGACAGGTGAGGGGTTGTGGTTCTGGTGGCAGCGTCTTGCCAATTTTCCGGTAGGTCAGGGCAGCACATAAACCAATAAGTACCAGCCCTCCTACAGTAAAACCAAATATAAATAAATCCTCAACATCCTCCACAGAGAGTGGCACAAAGCATGCAACCCGCAACGTCTCCCAAGCGTTGAGAACATAGCCCACAGGGTAGGTTCCATCTGGGCAGGCAGGGTCCCCCGGCCCCAAACTTCTTGTAGAAAAAATGGTGTCAATAGCATTCAAAGACCAGCTGATCAATTCCATGGTCAATACAATATAGTTTGAAGAATTCACAGTCTGGTGAAGTAGGGACTTTGAAGGTTCGGAGCAGAGATAGAGGACAGAGGAGGAGATGCATCTGCCCTCGCCAGTGTCCCAAGCTGAGGTGCCTGATGCCTGACACATTCTACTGAAAACTGAAGGAGCAACTGCAGGAGTTTTTAACATTGTGCTGCAGGCAGAGGTTTTAATGGCAACGATTCATGGAGAGCACTGAGAGAGTTAAAAAAAAATAAATGACTGCCGTGCAAAATGCATTTGAAAGTGGCAGTTAAACTTTTGTTTTATATGTGGCGTACCAGGCATCCAGAAACTATTCACAGCTCTTCACTTTTTCCACATTTTGTTATGTTCCATGGGTCTTCTACAGGTCGCCTGCTGTGTGTTATGATCTGACGGTCTGTTTCAACCTGGGGGCAGCCTGTCAATGGGCTGCAGTGTGCGCACGCTCGTTGCAGCCTGTCGCCACAGCGATATATGCTTTTATGTATGTTCATGTGATGACAGCAAGCAGACACACGTGTCACAGTGGGCAGTTGTTAGTCCATGTCCATCCAAACACAGTACATGTTGCCCAGCTGGGATGTCCAGAATCACAGATCTCCACAGCCGCTTCAAGCGGGGACACACCCTGTCAGTTCAGCGCACAATCCAAAGCCACATTCTTGGGGCAGTTAGACAAATTTCACATCCAGCTCAAAAGTGATCATCTGCTGACTGTTGTCATGTTAATAGTATGAATGGCCACAGAGTTTCTAAGTGCCAAGTGAGTGGTGGTAGATGTTTGTGTGTGTCACCAAGAATTTGGCTGACACCTGCCACGAGAAGGTTTGATGAGCAGTCACAGCGCACACTCTGTCAGCTGCTGGTGTGCGCAAATAGTTGTAGCCACAGGTGTATGACGCAGCTGCAATTTTACACTTTTTACTCACGATTCCTGCTTCCTGCTTCAAATTGCACACTTTATGTGCAATTCAACCAAATTCGCAGTGTGTGTGAAGAGGCTCTCAGGAAGGAAATATGAGAAAACATTCTGGGTGCTCGCAAAACTTTGTCACTAACTTTAGACAGATTGGATCTGTTGCAGTTTTCCTGTCAGGGAGGCCAGGGTGTGAAGGACGCGCAGCTCTTCATTTAGATAGTGTATAAACATCTCAAACAGCCCAAATCACATGCAAAGACTTTAATTTGCTGATTTTAGGTCTGCTTTGAATAAGATGTAGCTCATATTTTAACTGACAGGCTACCTTCCTATTTTAAGATGATTTAAACTTTTTTAAACAATCAGACTGTAGCAGATGTCCTCTGTTGTATCAGGTGCTCTCTGTCCTTTCTTCCCTACTTTGTATCCTTTACACAGACAGCTGTAGATCTTGTCAAGTTTTCAGATGACACAGTCTTATTGTCTTTCCTTCACGGCCAACAACTGGATCATGGCTCTGCTGCTCTCCCCCCCGCCCCTCCGAGTCTGACAGATATTGTAATGACAGCTTCCTCCATTTAAATGTGTTAAAACCACAGAAATTATTATAGGTTTCAGAAAATCCATGTTTAATCCAAAATCCAGCAGTATTCAAGGTAAAGAAGTACAAATTGTTCAAACGCATAAGTATTTGGGTGCCGTGTTGGATAACACAGACAGTACTGTGAAGTGAGCAAACCAAAGAACCCACTTGTTGAGGAAACTCAGTTCCGTCGTGTCTGTAGAAATATCTTATGTACCTTTTATCAAACTTTTATTGAGTCTTTTAACATTTTCCTTTATATGCTGATTTTATGGTCTATCTGTGAAAAACAAGAATGACATCATCATGTGCTCCAAAATCACTGGTGTCCAACTTATGGACCTCTGCTCTCTCTGGAAAACACAGGTGGTCAAGAAAGCACACAAAATATTATCATAAGCGGATCCTGTACTTGGCAATGAATTCACCACCAGGTCGATGGTTTTATGTGCCGATTCAGAAAAGAAACTGTTACACAAATTCTTTTATTCCTTCGACCATAAAGTTGCTAAGTGCAGAGATGACTGTGCACGTTGCTCTGCTGGTTGTGATTATTGTTGATGTGATGATGTTTGATTGTTGATGTTAATGGTTGTATTATTGATTTCCTCGTCTTTGTTATCGTATCAATCAATCAATCAATTTTATTTATATAGCGCCAAATCACAACAAACAGTTGCCCCAAGGCACTTTATATTGTAAGGCAAGGCCATACAATAATTATGTAAAACCCCAACGGTCAAAACGACCCCCTGTGAGCAAGCACTTGGCTACAGTGGGAAGGAAAAACTCCCTTTTAACAGGAAGAAACCTCCAGCAGAACCAGGCTCAGGGAGGGGCAGTCTTCTGCTGGGACTGGTTGGGGCTGAGGGAGAGAACCAGGAAAAAGACATGCTGTGGAGGGGAGCAGAGATCAATAACTAATGATTAAATGCAGAGTGGTGCATACAGAGCAAAAAGAGAAAGAAACAGTGCATCATGGGAACCCCCCAGCAGTCTAAGTCTATAGCAGCATAACTAAGGGATGGTTCAGGGTCACCTGATCCAGCCCTAACTATAAGCTTTAGCAAAAAGGAAAGTTTTAAGCCTAATCTTAAAAGTAGAGAGGGTGTCTGTCTCCCTGATCTGAATTGGGAGCTGGTTCCACAGGAGAGGAGCCTGAAAGCTGAAGGCTCTGCCTCCCATTCTACTCTTACAAACCCTAGGAACTACAAGTAAGCCTGCAGTCTGAGAGCGAAGCGCTCTATTGGGGTGATATGGTACTATGAGGTCCCTAAGATAAGATGGGACCTGATTATTCAAAACCTTATAAGTAAGGAGAAGAATTTTAAATTCTATTCTAGAATTAACAGGAAGCCAATGAAGAGAGGCCAATATGGGTGAGATATGCTCTCTCCTTCTAGTCCCCGTTAGTACTCTAGCTGCAGCATTTTGAATTAACTGAAGGCTTTTCAGGGAACTTTTAGGACAACCTGATAATAATGAATTACAATAGTCCAGCCTAGAGGAAATAAATGCATTAATTAGTTTTTCAGCATCACTCTGAGGCAAGACCTTTCTAATTTTAGAGATATTGAGTAAATGCAAAAAAGCAGTCCTACATATTTGTTTAATATGCGCTTTGAATGACATATCCTGATCAAAAATGACTCCAAGATTTCTCACAGTATTACTAGAGGTCAGGGTAATGCCATCCAGAGTAAGGATCTGGTTAGACACCATGTTTCTAAGATTTGTGGGGCCAAGTACAATAACTTCAGTTTTATCTGAGTTTAAAAGCAGGAAATTAGAGGTCATCCATGTCTTTATGTCTGTAAGACAATCCTGCAGTTTAGCTAATTGGTGTGTGTCCTCTGGCTTCATGGATAGATAAAACTGGGTATCATCTGCGTAACAATGAAAATTTAAGCAATACCGTCTAATAATACTGCCTAAGGGAAGCATGTATAAAGTGAATAAAATTGGTCCTAGCACAGAACCTTGTGGAACTCCATAATTAACCTTAGTCTGTGAAGAAGATTCCCCATTTACATGAACAAATTGTAATCTATTAGACAAATATGATTCAAACCACCGCAGCGCAGTGCCTTTAATACCTATGGCATGCTCTAATCTCTGTAATAAAATTTTATGGTTTTTGAGAGAAAAGGAAGGTTGGAGATTGGCCTATAATTACCTAAGATAGCTGGGTCAAGTGATGGCTTTTTAAGTAATGGTTTAATTACTGCCACCTTAAAAGCCTGTGGTACATAGCCAACTAACAAAGATAGATTGATCATATTTAAGATCGAAGCATTAAATAATGGTAGGGCTTCCTTGAGCAGCCTGGTAGGAATGGGGTCTAATAGACATGTTGATGGTTTGGATGAAGTAACTAATGAAAATAACTCAGACAGAACAATCTGAGAGAAAGAGTCTAACCAAATACCGGCATCACTGAAAGCAGCCAAAGATAATGATACGTCTTTGGGATGTTATGAGTAATTTTTTCTCTAATAGTTAAAATTTTGTTAGCAAAGAAAGTCATGAAGTCATTACTAGTTAAAGTTAATGGAATACTCAGCTCAATAGAGCTCTGACTCTTTGTCAGCCTGGCTACAGTGCTGAAAAGAAACCTGGGGTTGTTCTTATTTTCTTCAATTAGTGATGAGTAGAAAGATGTCCTAGCTTTACGGAGGGCTTTCTTATAGAGCAACAGACTCTTTTTCCAGGCTAAATGAAGATCTTCTAAATTAGTGAGACGCCATTTCCTCTCCAACTTACGGGTTATCTGCTTTAAGCTGCGAGTTTGTGAGTTATACCACGGAGTCAGGCACTTCTGATTTAAAGCTCTCTTTTTCAGAGGAGCTACAGCATCCAAAGTTGTCTTCAATGAGGATGTAAAACTATTGACGAGATACTCTATCTCACTTACAGAGTTTAGGTAGCTACTCTGCACTGTGTTGGTATATGGCATTAGAGAACATAAAGAAGGAATCATATTCTTAAACCTAGTTACAGCGCTTTCTGAAAGACTTCTAGTGTAATGAAACTTATTCCCCACTGCTGGGTAGTCCATCAGAGTAAATGTAAATGTTATTAAGAAATGATCAGACAGAAGGGAGTTTTCAGGGAATACTGTTAAGTCTTCTATTTCCATACCATAAGTCAGAACAAGATCTAAGATATGATTAAAGTGGTGGGTGGACTCATTTACTTTTTGAGCAAAGCCAATTGAGTCTAATAATAGATTAAATGCAGTGTTGAGGCTGTCATTCTCAGCATCTGTGTGGATGTTAAAATCGCCCACTATAATTATCTTATCTGAGCTAAGCACTAAGTCAGACAAAAGGTCTGAAACTTCACAGAGAAACTCACAGTAACGACCAGGTGGACGATAGATAATAACAAATAAAACTGGTTTTTGGGACTTCCAATTTGGATGGACAAGACTAAGAGTCAAGCTTTCAAATGAATTAAAGCTCTGTCTGGGTTTTTGATTAATTAATAAGCTGGAATGGAAGATTGCTGCTAATCCTCCGCCTCGGCTCATGCTACGAGCATTCTGACAGTTAGTGTGACTCGGGGGTGTTGACTCATTTAAACTAACATATTCATCCTGCTGTAACCAGGTTTCTGTAAGGCAGAATAAATCAATATGTTGATCAATTATTATATCATTTACCAACAGGGACTTAGAAGAGAGAGACCTAATGTTTAATAGACCACATTTAACTGTTTTAGTCTGTGTTGCAGTTGAAGGTGCTATATTATTTTTTCTTTTTGAATTTTTATGCTTAAATAGATTTTTACTGGTTATTGGTGGTCTGGGAGCAGGCACCGTCTCTACGGGGATGGGGTAATGAGGGGATGGCAGGGGGAGAGAAGCTGCAGAGAGGTGTGTAAGACTACAACTCTGCTTCCTGGTCCCAACCCTGGATAGTCACGGTTTGGAGGATTTAAGAAAATTGGCCAGATTTCTAGAAATGAGAGCTGCTCCATCCAAAGTGGGATGGATGCCGTCTCTCCTAACAAGACCAGGTTTTCCCCAGAAGCTTTGCCAATTATCTTTGAAGCCCACCTCATTTTTTGGACACCACTCAGACAGCCAGCAATTCAAGGAGAACATGCAGCTAAACATGTCACTCCCGGTCCGATTGGGGAGGGGCCCAGAGAAAACTACAGAGTCCAACATTGTTTTTGCAAAGTTACACACCGATTCAATGTTAATTTTAGTGACCTCCGATTGGCGTAACCGGGTGTCATTACTGCCGACGTGAATTACAATCTTACCAAATTTACGCTTAGCCTTAGCCAGCAGTTTCAAATTTCCTTCAATTTCGCCTGCTCTGGCCCCCGGAAGACAATTGACTATGGTTGCTGGTGTCGCTAACTTCACATTTCTCAAAACAGAGTCGCCAATAACCAGAGTTTGATCCTCGGCGGGTGTGTCGCCGAGTGGGGAAAAACGGTTAGAAATGTGAACGGGTTGGCGGTGTACACGGGGCTTCTGTTTAGAACTACGCTTCCTCCTCACAGTCACCCAGTCGGCCTGCTTTCCCGGCTGCTCGGGATCTGCCAGAGGGGAACTAACGGCGGCTAAGCTACCTTGGTCCGCACCGACTACAGGGGCCTGGCTAGCTGTAGAATTTTCCACGGTGTGGAGCCGAGTGTCCAATTCGCCCAGCCTGGCCTCCAAAGCTACGAATAAGCTACACTTATTACAAGTACCATTACTGCTAAAGGAGGCCGAGGAATAACTAAACATTTCACACCCAGAGCAGAAAAGTGCGGGAGAGACAGGAGAAGCCGCCATGCTAAATTGGCTAAGAGCTAGTAGCTGCGCTAAGCTAGCGGATTCCTAAAAACACGCAAAGTGAATAATGTGTAAATAATTTAGAGGTGATTCAGCAGAGGGAGTGCTTTAGTTAAGGCACGTTAAGATTACACTGGGAAACAAATCGTTATCTAGGTAACTAGATCAATCTAACTGCGCAGATTAAACAGCTAACAGATACAGAAAAACGCCGCTGTGCTCCGGAACAGGAAGCACATGTGTTGTGTAATCATGGACAGGTTGACTGTATTAATGTTTTGCCCTTCTGGGACTAATAAAGTCATCTAATAAAGTCTACAAATCACATGCAATAACAACTCGTTTACAAATACCTGTGCTAATGTCACCTTACCACACATAAACTCCATTTCACATATTGTAAAGAAGATGCTCCTATCTCCTTTTCAATCCCAATCGTGTTTATATATATATATATATATATATATATATATATATATATATTAGGGCTGGGCAACGTTAACACGCTAACGTTGCGTTAATTATTGAGGTCATTATCGCCGACAATTTTGTTCCTCCCCTTGACGCTTTTTTTTTAGCCTTTTATTGTTGTGTGTTGGGGGGTGTGGCTGGATGTTTTGGTGTTCTTTTCTTTTCTTTGCTCTTCAGGTGGCATGAGAACTGATTTGTCTGTGGAGAAGGTGCTGGCTGAAGAGTCCTTCACCCTCATCAACATCATGTGCAGCACCTGTGACTGGTGCTCACATGCAACCTTAAAGACTTTCAGCTGAAGCAGATAATTGGATGGCGTTCTGCATTTAAGTCATGTGTGATTCAAGCAGAACTGCCGGGAACTCGACCTTGTGATGTTCGTTTGTGAGACGCTGAGGACCGCGCCTGGGTTTGACACATCGAGCCCGTGAAGCAAGGAAGGGTGAGGACACATGCTGTCAGCACACATTAAAGGTAATTAAGTTTTTGACTAATTGTTGATAGTAACTTGGTATTTTGTTACACAGTATACTGGAATTGTGATGAGAATTGTGCAGCTCGCTTCTCACTGCTGTGGCGTGCGGATAAGTGATCCTCCACCTGTTGTGAGAAGCTGCTCATTTGCGTAAAGTTAAAAAAGATACAGACCTGAATGTGTTGCTGATAGCGTGTGTCTTTTGAAAGATATTGTTGTAACTGCTGACTTACCTCACCTCTTCTTTGCTTCACAGAGAGTCAGTTTGTCATGTCCACCTGGGGGGTGTTTGGTGGTGGTAGTGGGTCCAGGAGCGCCGGGCTTTGATCCTTGCGGGCGCTGGAGAGCGTGCCAACAGTCACTCCACCAGAGGGACGCTGTTTTTGTTTTTACACCTTTTATGCACAGTGGGTGTAATAAATATATTGTTTTTGGAACCGCTTTTCTGGTTATTTGTAGCGCTGGGTTCCGTCTGACGCAGGTCCGCTCCTCAACCCGCGTCGACACATAACATTTATGACTGTTGCTCGTTCCCTTTTATTTTGAAAGCGTCAGTCGGGGACGAGCTTATGCTGCTGCTTCCTGCTGATAGCTGAGTTCACACAGAAAACGACACGAGGATCGAGAAAAGTACAGGCTATGCAATGCACAACAAAACAAAATGCAGACAGATGCCGAACGTTTGAATGGACATTTTCGGTACAAAGTTCTACAGGATCAGGCCCGGATCCAGACCGGTTTGGACAGATGCAGCTGCATCGGTCAAATTTTTTTTTATGCATCGTTCGTCATCGGTAAAAAAAAAAAATCTTGAATAATCTCGAATAGCCGAACGTGTCCCCGCAGTGAACACAGCTTTTCGGTGGTTTTCATGTCAACCTATAGTCCGTAAATTATATGGATTTTTCCGAGTTTCAGAGTCATACCGACGTACAAGTAAAGTCGGATATTCAGGGTTTGGTCAGTAATAAACTATTTTTGCAGCACGGCTCCACTTTGAAACCATGAACCATTGAAGCAATGCTTCGATCCAGTAGCTCGTTGGTTCTTTGATTCACTGCTCTTCAGAAAGGGCAAGCCGCTTCTTAACCCCTCGCAAAGCCATTAAAATGTCGTCAGTGACTTTTGTGTGGATTAAAGTCACTAACTGGGACTCTTGTCTTGTTGCTGTCAAGAAACAAGAATCGTCCTCCGTTCCGTTCACACAGCCCGAAACGCTGCGCGGCTGAGACAGAGTCCGGTCGGAATTAATAACTTCAAAATGAATCGCCGCTTTAAATAAAATGACACCTCTTTCCAAATGTAATGCAGACAAGAAACTACAATCGACTAAAATGTTTTTTCCTCCCAAAATGAAACGTGCTGTATTTTCTTTTCAAATTACATCCTGAAGTGAAGCTCAGATATATGGAAACACATTCATGCCAATAATGTCTGAAAGGAAATGCTTTAGACAAAAACTACAGATTTTGTTTATTCCAATTTATGTCCAGAGATCAAGGATTCACCATGTAGAGTTCATTATGTACAAGGTTTAAGGATCCAGTGACCAAATTCATATTTATTTACTTTAAGACTCAATAAAATGTTCAATTTCAATTCAATTTAATCGGCTTATAAAAGTGCCAAATCACAACAAAATCTAAATATACTAAAACAAATACATCACAATTGTACACATATCAAATTGTGGTATGTGTACAACTGTGACATATTTGTTTTAGTACATTTAGTCATGGACATGAATATTGTTATTTTGATATGAAACAGGATAACAAATGACCTGCCAGTGGTTTTATATTTGATTTCATTAGTGTGTTTCACTTGAAATTTACATTTTCAAATTTATGCAATGTTCATTTACATTTTCAAATAAAACTGTGCTTTTAAGCGGCTTTTGAATTCATTTTTGGGTTTCACATATACCATGCGATTAATCATGATTAATCACAGAAAGTCATTGAGTTAATGCGATTAAGATTTTTTATGTTTGCCCACCCCTAATATATATATATATATATATACACACATGCATGTATGTGTGTGTACATATATACATACATATTCTATTTCTACCTCATTTCTTATTTTATTGTACTGTTATAAGTATTATTATTATTGCTTATTCTTGCACACGCTGTTTGATGAACATTTTCCTCTACTCAAACCCATCTTGTATGTTTTTTAAGAGCTGACGTAACGTGAATTTCTCCTCTGTGACATCAGTAAAGTTTATCTTATCTTATCTGAAAGTAAAACCGTCGCCTCTTTGGAACTTATGTATTTAAGAACTTTGAAGACATTTTTGGGATGGGTAGAAATAGTTGACCCAGATTTCTGTATAACAATGAAGTTGATATTATATAATGTTTATTTCGCCTTTTATTGTGAGAGTTCTGAATTAACAATTCAAGATGAGTTTCTAGTCTCAGTGGATCTTTTCAAATATTTGAACAGAAAAGGACAGTTGTGTTTAACTTTAGCTGAAAAAACAAACCACAAAATAATTTGATTTCAAAAGATGTTTATAAAGGGAGAGAATTGATCTGCATTTTAACACAGATGTTGCCATTATTCAACTTTGTGTCATATTGACAAAGGAAAGCAAATATCCTGCATTTATAAAATACCTGAATTCACTGGTTGCAAACTTTATTTTATTTTCTGTCTCTCTTACGGACATTTCATTGTAATGATTTCTTGCATGTGTAATGCAATTATCTACAGTAAAAAACAACAACAAAATGTTTTGTTTTTTCCTTCAACAAACTAAAAGTGACAACATGAACAGCAGCTCCACCGCTGGTTGAAAAAGTTGACAGCACCTGGTCTCTGGACTCGATCCTTTATTGCTGTGATTTTGTGATCACCGGGACGAGGGTGTGTCAGTCTTAGTGTGGACACCATGGACAGGCCCGGTCACTACTGTCCTTTTTTTCAGGCTGACAGTGGTGTGTCGTCCTGTTTGTTGAGCTGTCACGTCCCTCTGTGTCTTTATATCAAGATTTCTTATCTGGTGTCAATCAAGCAGTACAATGATCCTGTGGTAAAGTTACACCTCAAGATAATCCCGTCCCAGATTAAGAGACGTCTCGTCACTGAACGTCCTTCTGTCTCTCAGCTGAATACTTCTGTGTTGCTATCAGAGGTTTTTTTTTTTTGTTCATTGTTTCAGGGCCAAACTCTTACGCCGTCATTTCTCCCGTGAGTCGGGACTCGTGGCGGTGAGCCGCGGCTCCGGTGGTCTGTCTCTGGCTGAGTCAGCGCCAGCTGCACTTTTAGCAGCAGCATGCACGTGGCAGGAGCTAATTAAGTCTCATCCTGCTGCAAACCTGACAGGAGACGGAAATTGCCGGCAGTAATTGCGTTTATTTCATTTTGTAATGTGGGCCATCATAACGGCTAATTCACTCATACAATAT